>NC_091455.1:125529244-125686744 GCF_027789765.1 Dendropsophus ebraccatus | reverse complement strand
AACCTTTGCATTTAGACTTGTTTTACTATATTCTTTATGTAAACATTTTGTTAATAAAAGATTCTTTGATGTGCAACTGAATGTATGCATGTGCTTCCCGTCCCCCTTTTTTTTGTAGCAGATTTATTAAAGCGACTCTGTACCCACAATCTGACCCCCACCCCCAAACCGCTTGTACCTTCGGATAGCTGCTTTTAATCCAAGACCTGTCCTGGGGTCCATTTGGCAAGTGATGCAGTTATTGTCCTAAAAATCAACTTTTAAACTTGCAGACCCCTGCCCAACAGGCGTGGCTTAGAATATCTGTGCCCTAACTTTGCACCCATCCCCCCCCCCCGTCCCTCTTCCCTATCCTCTTCATCATTAGGAATGCCATTGGAACATTTTCTTCTGTCTGAACATTGCACAGATGCCTTAATGATCCAGCCCATGTTCAGTATTTACACAGCTGATGAATAGGAGACAATCTGCCTGGAGCATTCCTAATGATGAGGAGGGTGAGGAGGAGGGACAGAGAGGTTGTGCCAGTGCCTAATGCATACACAATCTAGGCCACGACCGTTGGGCATGGGGGTGCAAGTTATAAAGTTGTTTTTAGGGCAATAACTGTATCACCTGCCGAACGGACCGCAGGACAGATCTTAAAAGCAGCTATCTGAAGGTACAAGTGGTTTGGGGGGGGGGGGGGAGATTGTGGGTACAGAGTCGCTTTAATCTGTCTGAGACAAAAATCTAACACATTTGTGTCTCAGACAGATAGAAGTCAATCACAGTCCATGAAAGCTGAGCTGTGATTGGTTGCTTTTTGTCCAAGAAAAAATGTGTCCGATTTTTGTCTCTGACACATTGATAAATCTTGGCCAGTGTGACATATTTAAATAAACCTAAATCAAATAACTTTTACTAAACTAAACCAGTACTTTATATTATCATTTTTCCAATGGACAATTTTATTACTAACCATTTCTCAAGTCCTTTAATCTATTCAGAACCTGAGAATTTTCATAATGACATCATAGAACTAATTAAAACTACATATTAAAGCGAATACACCAGGTACGTCACTTTATGTTTTTTAATAGACTGGCATAGGGATGTTGATGCTGCCGTCTGTTTTTTGAACTGCAGACCGATTCTATTCCCGACCTGGCCTGAACCACTGGAGGCCCCCCGGCCGCCCCCACTTTGACGATGCCCCCACTTTGACGATACCCCCTCCCCTCTGTGACACAGGTCCGTTGATTCTAATTGAGCCAAGTCATAGAGGGGAGGGCAGAACACCACGCTGGGGGCCGACGGGCCCGTCTCCAGTGCTTCAGGCCAGGCCGGGAACAAGGCAGTTAAAAAAAAGGACCCCCGCACCGACATCCCCATGCCAGCGCCAGTCTATTGATGTAAAAATCTTAAAGCGATTCACCTGATGGTACATTTACTTAAAACATGCACTAATCACATCCCACACACATTGCTCCCAAATAACATATCACATTTGTCTTTACATCTCAAGATCCTGCCGTTGTACTTGCCATTTAAAATAGTGTGTAACATATAAGTATAGTTCTTTGTTGGAACAATTAACAATATTATTCATCATTAGCGTACATTAGCTGCCAGGTGGTGGGGATTTTACATTATTAGATTTTATGCTTTCTATGCAATTATACATTGTGAATATTCAATTCAAAATCTCTAAGACTTTTAACTGAATAAAATAGTTTTATTTTCCCTCCCTGTCATTCATTTTGTTCAAATTAAAAGCTGCACTGACAGATCGCAAAGGAAAATGTGACAAAGTAGTGAATGGTACAATATATCTGGAGGCAAAAACGAATTAAAATGCAGAAAAAAATGACACAAAAATGTCTGTAACTGATTTAACGCAAGTCGGAGTTGCTGATATTCTGAAAAAGTCGCAGTATGGTAATAAGGACTATGTGACAGCCATTTCCTTATTTGTTCCCACCGCAACCTGGTCTTAAAATACTCCACAGTGAAGTGTTGGAAAGTGTATAAAAAGGGATATAAGTGCAGAGAAAGCAGAGTTGTTACAATTTCGAGTGTAAGCCTAGAAGAAGTGCAAAACAGTATTGTTCCAGGAAATCAGCACTGGTGTCAACTATTGTATAGTAAATTATTAAAGCAGGGGCGTAGCTAATGTCTCTTTGGCCCTGGTGCAAGAGGCCAACTTGCCCCCCCCCCCTTCTTTGATCAGGCGATGCTATTGGTACATATATATATATATATATATATATATATATATATATAAAATCTCAAGAATGATATTACCAATAATACCAGTATTTAGGAAATATTATCACCATACATATTACCACCATACTGTTACTAATCAAATCCTTTATAATGAGACCAATATTACCAATAATACCAGTATATAGGAAGGAAATATTACCGCCACACAACAACCACTATACCACTAATTACAATATTCTTACTGACCAAATCCTGTATACTAAATCAAATAAAACACTGTACCAGATTACAAGTAACAAATAATACCACCACATACTGACTAATACCACCGCTACTGAATAACACCACCACATACTGACTAACACCACCACTGCTACTGACTAATACCACCACATACTAACACCACTGCTGCTACTAATATCAACACTGCTACTGACTAATACCAGCACATACAGACTAACACCACCACAAACTGACTAACACTACGGCTGCTACCACTACCACCTCATACAGTCATTTAGATGTAGCCCCAGCTCTACACAGGTTCTATACTCCATATACATTACAGTGCTGTTACATCAGGTGACTCACAGGGGATGTCTTCTCTGATCGGAGTTCTTCCCTTTTCATCTTCTCCATCTGCCCTGGGCCGTTACGAGAACTTCTCTGAGCCACGAATCCACAGAATCTGCCAGACAGACATATTAGACTCCTCACTCTGGCACCATCCTCATCTCTCTACAAACTGCACATCTGTATTGGCCCCTTTACCCCCTCATTTAGTGGGTAGGCTGACTTTATGTGGCCCCCTTATAGTATATGTCCCTCTCTGTGTGGTCCACTATAGTTCATGCCCTATTGCATACACTCCCCATGTAGTGCCCCTTATAGATGGCTCCAATGTTTCCCCCTTATAGATGCTCCCCTATGTGTTGTCCCCTTTATAAATGGCCCCCCAATGTTCCCCCCTTATAGATGCCCCCCTATGTGTTGTCCCCTTTATAGATGGCCTCCCATGTTATCCCCCTTATAGATGGCCCCCATTGTAATCCCCCTTATAGATGCCCCCCTATGTGTTGTCCCCTTTATAGATGGCCCCCCATGTTATCCCCCTTATAGATGGCCCCCATTGAAATTACCCTTATAGATGGCCCCCATTGTAATCCCCCTTTTAGATGGCCCCCATTGTAATCCCCCTTATATATGGCCTCCATTATAATCCCCCTTATAGATGGCCCCCATTGTAATCCCCCTTATAGATGGCCCCCATTGTAATCCCTCTTATAGATGGCCCCCATTGTAATCCCCCTTATAGATGACCCCCATTGAAATCCCTCTTATAGATGGCCCCCATTGTATTCCCCCTTATAGATGACCCCCAGTTTGTGCAAAAAAAAACGAACGCACAACTCATCTGACCAACTCACTCCCTCGCCATGTCTATCTTCTCAGTCTGGCTGTCGGATGTTACTTCCGGCACAGAGGGCACTTGTTATAGACGCTCCCTGCACCGGAAGTATCATCCCCGGTGCTCACAGAGCTCTATGGTGCGTGTGCGGCCGGGGACAGGACAGAGCCGGGAGCCACGCGGCAGCTGGGGGCCCGTCCCAGCCTCCCTCTTGTGACCACAAGCAAAACCCTGCTTGCGGTCACAAGAGGGAATGGGAGGATGGCAGTGCAGTTGCAAGGGGGGTGTCGTGGCCCCCCCCCTTGGTAGCGGCCCGGTCGCAGTGGTGACCATGGTAGCTACGCCACTGTATTAAGGCATATTAATGTGAAATATTGTTGGTGTGGATTGACAAATGTTAGCTAACTAAACCAGGTGATTGAGCAACTTCTGTTGCTTTTATCAACTGGATCATTTTCTATATAACCCTAAAATCAGTATATCTAAAGGCATTGGTAATATCACACTTTAAGTGAAGGTTGCACTGCATTTGCAGGGTTTTCCTGAAGCAAAGGTAAAGGTGTGAACTCATACTTGTGGCTAAGCAAGGAAGCACACTGCACTATATGCACTACAGTCCATCAAAGTTGTACAGCTCCCTCGTATACAGTTATACACCCTTTGTGTGTTGCTGCACAGGCAATGCAGGAAGCTATGCAGGCAATGGTTCCAGTGGTGAAACTCAGTGAACCTATGGTCTCAAGTTAAAGCGACTCTGTACCCATTAGGCTGGCATCACCTCTCCGTCCTTCTTCCCCACCCTCCTCATCATTTGGAATGATCCAGGAACATTTACTGCTGTTTGAGCTTTGCACAGGTGTCTTAACCATCCAGCCCATGTTCATTATGCACACAGGTGGGGAATAGGAAGCAATCTGCCTGGAGCATTCCTAATGATGAGGAGGGTAGGGAGGAGGGACAGAGAGGTTGTGCCAGCCTAATGCTTATACAAATGTAAGCCCTGGCCATTAGACACAGTGCTACCGGATTAAAAGTTGTTTTTATGACAATAACTGCAAACCCTGCCGAACGGACCCCAGGACAGATCTTGGCTTAAAAGCAGCTATCTGAAGGTACAAGTGGTTTGGAGGGTCAGATTGTGGGTACAGTGTCGCTTTAAGCTTACAGAGGTATGTGTTGGGTGCTGCAGACTGACACAATCTACTGTAGTGCTTCTTCAGTCAGGCCAGCGTTGTGGCTGGCTGCCTGGAACTGTGTTACTGTGTTGCCATGGTGACGTAATTGCTTTTCTCTTATTACTCTCCTCTCGGGCAGCTGCAGCTGCAAATTGAAAATCCAGCACAATTTTTTCTTTTACTTTTCCAGGACTTCCAGAATTATTCCATCTCTTTGTTTTGTTGTCTGTAGAGATGAGTGAAACTACAGTAAGTTCAGGTTCACAAAACCCGAAACACTCAGCATTTGACTCCCGGTGGCTGAAGAAGATGGATGCAGCCCTAGGGCTGTCTAGAGAACCAAAGTGTAGTTTTGTTCTTTAGTTGTCAGACTGTACACAGCAGGGCAGTTTCTAGGCCATTTTGGTAGCAGGGCGGCTCCGAAAAAAGTGCCCGCACACACACACACTCAGGGAATGCTGGGAGTTGTAGTTTGGAGGGGACAACACCTTGAGGTGTCTGTTCAATTGTACTTCAACTCCCAGTATATTCTGAGGGCTGTGGACTTTCAGTACATGCTGGGAGTTGTAGTGTTTGCAGCTTTTGTAATTGCAGGGTCCCGGGTGCATTGGTTTATCATGATTTACGCCTGCAAACAGGTGTAAATCATGGCAGAAATCTTTATCTCCTCTGGAGCATGTGCAGGTCTCACTAAATTTACTAAAGCTGTGTTCACGCTACGTATTTGCACTCGTGTGCATTTATTTTGATTTGTTTTTCCATTGACTTCCATTATTATTAACGTACACAAAAACGACTGTAACAGAAATCAATATTGCAGCAGATTTCATTGTGAAACTTGCAGTGTGGAAGGTGTAATGCCAGAAGGTTCTGCTGCAGTATTAGAGCATAGAGGTTGGATGTTATCACCTCCGTCCAGCAGAGGGAGTCAGTTCCCAGCTAGGAGTAACAGAGGTAACTGGAGAAGGAAAAGCCAGAGACTCAGGAAGTGTGACTCACCCAGTTCCTGTAGAGAGAGAAGATTCCAGTGCTGGAGGTCAAGGGCAGTGACCTGTGCCAGAGCTAAAGAGAGGTGTGACAAGGTGATCCACAGAAAGCAGGACAGCTCAGCCAGGTCCATAAGAGCTACAGCAGACAGAGCAGTGTGCAGCAGTGAAAGAGGAGAGCAACACAGCCCAGTGCTAGCAAGTGGAGTGCAGAGCACCTGGGACAAAGAGACACTGACACAGGAGTGTCCAGCCAGCCTCATCACTGCAGCAAGAAGGAAGGTACTGCTCAGGGGAGACAGAGCTGGTGCTGCAGGGGAGTCCATTGTTACCAGCAGGATCAGGAAGTGGGGCCCCCTGAGAGACTGCATATAGCTGTGCTATACCACATAGACTGAAGTGATATCCTCCCTGCTACTTACCTAGCTTCATAAAGAGACAGTGTTCCTGTTCAGTAAGAATCTACCTGTTATACAAGTTAAAGAATTGGTTGTACTGCTGAATTATCTACAGTAAAGTTATCCCAACATTACTCAGCTGTCAGAGTGAGTTTGTCGCCATCCACCTGCACCCCTTACACGTGGCGTAGTCGGCAGGATGGAAATGGATTTGGCGACAGAAGGCGCAACATCATCTGTTAGCGGCATGTAGCCCATGATTCCAGTGGGGGCGCTACTGAGTCATCTGCCTAAGTTTAATGGATCCAGTGTGTTACTAGAGGACTGGAGAGAGAGGCTGGAGGGAGCCGCACGCCTGTATAATATTGCCCCACATCTGAGAGCAGAGCTAGCCTTGAACACATTAGAAGGGGAAGCCAGAAAAACAGTATTGCTACAGCCAGCAAGGCTGAGACAGAAGTTTGAACAGATCTCAAGCATCCTTGAAGATGTGTATGGGGATACAACATCTGAAGCTATGCTGAGGAAGAAACTCTTCACCAGATATCAGGGGGAAGATGAGTCATTGCCCCAGTATGCAAATGGCTTGCAAGAGCTTATGGCCACATTACAAAGAAAAGAAGGACGGGGAGCCACCTCCTTTACTAATGCGGAAGTAGTGTTGCGTGATCAGTTTCTTCTCGGCCTGAGGAGCCAGCCTTTAAGGAGAACCCTACGTGAGAGATTCAAGCTAGAGCCACACTCAACCTTACATGAGGTGCTTAAGGAAGCTATTACTCTGGAAAAGGAGGAACAAGGTACTATTGTCACAATAGCCCAGCAAGCAGAGGTGCTGCCAGTCAAAGAGAAAAGTATGGAGGCACGTGTCTCATCATTGGAAGAAGTGATTAGAGAACTCAAGGAGGCACTGACTATAACAGTGGAGAGGGCTGCACCTCAGACTCATTACCGAGGGGAGTCCTGTCCTGCATCCAGACAGTCCTACAGAGAGGCTCAACCTGCAAGAAGATGCTGGACATGTAATCAGGAGGGGCACCTAGCCAGAAACTGCCCCAACCGTGGCTTTGTCAGCAACAGGAGAGATTTAAACTAGTTCCACCTGCGATTGAGGGGCAAATCGCAGGAGGAAGTACAGATTTGTGCCCCCTTCTGGAAGCTATGGACTTAGTAGGAGAAAGTCCAGTCGTTAGAGCCAAGTTTAATGGAATAGAACTGTCCTGTCTATTAGACACAGGGTCACAAGTGACGACAATGGCCAGGAAAGTCTTTGAGACTTACTTTCCCTCCTCCTTGCACCAGGGAAGTACAGACTGGGTAAATCTTAAAGCTGCCAATAGTCTGCCTATTCCAATAGTTGGAGTCATGCAAGTTGACATTGAGCTTTGGGGCCGATTTATGAAGAAGAAAGGAGTGGTGGTGCTACAGAGTGCAATGGACCCAGAAGTCCCTGTGATATTGGGAATGAATGTGTTAAAAGAATTAGATGGTCTGATGGCTCAAGAGCTGGGTCCCAAGTATTGGAAAAATGTCCCAAACCTGAAACCTCCACAAGTGGCCCTCCAGAGATCGCTGAAACAGTGCCGGATGCAGGCAACCCTGTCCTGCCTTGTAGGAAAAGTGGGATGTGTGAGAGTACCCTGTTCAACTTCTTTGGAAGTGCCAGCAGGCCATGAAGTAGTAGTACCCCTACCAGTGGGCACCAGCCACCAATTGCTAGGAGCTACAGTGATGGTAGAGCCTGTGCTACAGAAAGAAGGGGTAGCAGTGGGACGAACCTTGTGCACAGTCCAGAGTGGCCAAGTCCTGATGAGAATAATGAACATTAACAGCCACAGTGTGGTACTGGCACCTAGAGAACTGGTGGCAGATGTGTTTCCTGTTCAGGAGGTTGAAGCCATACAGGAGCCTAGCTGGCACATCAAGTCAACTGATATGGCCACCACCACCCTGACATTGTGCCAAGTAAGAACTGAAGCTGTCAGGACTACAGGAGGGCAGCTCTTGAACGAAGTACATTTGGAAGGTGCAGAGATGACTCCCGAGGAGAGGGAGCAGTTAGTCAGGGTCCTGGAATCTCACCCAAATGCTTTTTCCCGGCACGAAGCAGACTTTGGGAAGACACAGACGCTTGAACATGAAATTCCAACTGGAGATGCTCGACCAGTACGGGAATGGTACCGACAAATACCCACAGCACTGTATGAGGAGGTCAAGGCCCTGCTGAAACATATGCAGGAAAGTCACATCATTCAGCCTAGCAGGAGCCCCTGGGCCTCACCAATTGTGCTGGTAAAGAAAAAGGATGGGACCCTGCGATTCTGTGTTGACTACAGGCGCCTCAATGCATGTACAGTCCGGGATGCCTACCCATTACCTCGAATTGAGGAATCCTTGGCAGCGCTAGGCCGTGCCAAATTCTTCTCTACCCTTGACCTGGCAAGTGGGTACTGGCAAGTGCCAATGGCAGAAAAAGACAGAGAGAAGACTGCCTTTGTTACACCTATGGGACTGTATGAGTTCCTCTGCATGCCTTTTGGACTGAACAATGCACCAGCTATATTCCAGAGGCTAATGGAGCTGTGCTTGGGTGATCTGAATTTTGAATGCCTGCTGATCTACCTAGATGACATAATCATCTTTTCATCAAGTTTTGCGGAACATTTGGAGCGTTTAGACGTGGTCCTCGGCCGCCTAGAGGAGCATGGGCTGAAGTTAAAACCCACTAAGTGCCACTTGTTCTAGAAGAGCATTGAGTATCTAGGTCATGTGGTAACAAGGCAAGGAGTCCAGCCCATAGACTCAAAGATTCAGGCCGTTAAACAGTGGCCCACACCCAGCAACAGCAGTGAGCTTCGGGCCTTCCTGGGGCTGGTTGGATATTACCGGCGATTCATCAAGGAGTTTGCCCAGGTAGCAGCGCCTCTGTATGCGCTCCTCCAGGGGTGCTTGCCTGGAGATACAAAAGGAAAGCCATTCATCTGGGCTATGGAGGCCGAACTGGCCTTTAGGGAGCTGAAGAAATTGTTGACCAGTTCCCCTATCCTGGCCTATGCTGATTTCACAAAGCCATTTGTGCTGCAAACTGATGGAAGCCTGAGGGGACTTGGAGCTGTACTGACCCAAGAGCAAGATGGTCAAGAACGAGTAATAGCATATGCCAGCAGAACTCTGCGGGAGAGTGAGAAGAACCCCGACAACTACAGCTCCTTCAAACTTTAGCTCCTGGCAGTGGTGTGGGCGGTGACAGAAAAGTTTGCGGACATCTTGACAGGAGTCGAGTTTGTGTTGATGACTGACAATAACCCACTGGTTCACCTGAATAATGCCAAGCTGGGTGCCTTGGAGCAGCGGTGGGCAGCTCGACTTAGTAAATTTAACTTCAAGACACAATACAGGCCGAGGTGGAGTAATGCTAATGCAGATGCCTTGTCTCGTAACCCGTTGGAGAATCCCAGTGGCCCCACAGACGAAGAGTGGGAGGAGGTCGAGACCCCCAATTTCATTAAAAGTGCCTAAACCACTGAAGAGTGCTCCGGTTCAGGGGGTGGAGCAGGCTGTCGAGATCACTGCGGGAAGGTCCATGGAGGAGTGGCAAAACTGCCAACAGCAAGACCCACAAATTGCCAGAGTAAGAGAATGGCTCCTTACTGATCACCAGCCAGCATACAGGGAGTGTGAGACCTTGACATCATTTGGAAAGAAGTTGTGGCTGCAGAGGGGCCGTCTGACCTTCCGCGAGGGAGTCCTATGCAGAAGAGTACAACTCCGCACAGAGATTGGTCCCACCTGGCAAGTAGTAATACCAGATAGTGAGGTAAGGAACGTAGCTGAGTGGATGCATGAAAGGAAAGGGCATTTTGGACCTGCCAAGACTTGGGCATGGCTACAGAGATCCTTCTATCATCCTAACTCACAAAAGGTGGCCCAGGACATTTGCAGAAGCTGGCGAAACTGCAACCTAGCAAGGGTTGGGGATCAGCAGGCCCCAATTGGTGTTATACAGACAAGCTACCCACTACAACTTGTGATGATGGACTATCTTACAGTAGGAGAGTCCCCGAGAGGATACAAGTATTTGCTGGTCATGGTGGACCACTTTACGAAGTTTGCTGTAGCGGTCCCCACCCGGGACCAAACTGCTGAATCAGCAGCACAGTGCCTGTGGAAAAATTTCATTCTGCCTTATGGCTGTCCTACACAACTGCACTCTGACCAAGGGGCTTGCTTTGAAGGAAGAGTGATAGAGGAGCTCTGTCGGTTGTACCAGATTCGGAAGACACGCACAACACCTTACCACCGACAAGGAAATGGCGCATGTGAGCGCCTGAACAGAACCCTTCTACAGCTCTTGAGGACACTGGAGGAACAGAAAAAGGAGAGATGGCCAGACTACATTGCAGAGTTAGTGTGGGTGTACAACAACACTTTACACTCCACACGCCACCGGTTATTCACCCTTCTTGTTGATGTTTGGGAGAAATGGGAGATGCCCTCTGACCATGATGATGCCTGACAGTGGAGAAGGTGAAGGGTGGACCCCTGAAACTTGGATGGGAGACCATCGGAAGAAGGTACAAGAAATGTACAACCTGGTCGCCCAGCGCCTTGGCCCCCGCACATTACCAGCAAACAAGAAATTGAAGGAGTTGCCGTTACAGGTGGGAGATCGGGTAATGGTACGCAATCGCACAGCCAGAAGGGCTGGAAAGCTGCAGTGGCGGTGGGAAGTCACGCCATATGAGGTGATCCGGCAACCCAACCCAACCATACCAGTGTATGAGGTAAGACCTGAGGGTGCAACTGGACCGATGCGCATAGTGCATCGAAATATGCTTAGACCATGCACTTTTCTGAGAAGAGTTCCTGAACCCCAGCCAGAGAGTATCAACATGCCCACGGTACCCTCTGGGGAAGAGGAATGGTGGGTACCACCCCAACCAGATCCAACCCCCTTGGAAAGAAGGGAAGATATGCAGCAAGAGGAGAACAACACTCCCTCTGTGGAGCCTTCAGTTGAGCTAAGACATTCTGGACGTGCTAACTTTGGAAGGATGCCTGCACGTTATGATGACTACGTCTTGGGTATGCAGGTTGCCGGGACGGCTACCCTCAAACGAGGGGGGGAAGGTGTAATGCCAGAAGGTTCTGCTGCAGTATTAGAGCATAGAGGTTGGATGTTATCACCTCCGTCCTGCAGAGGGAGTCAGTTCCCAGCTAGGAGTAACAGAGGTAACTGGGGAAGGAAAAGCCAGAGACTCAGGAAGTGTCACCCACCCAGTTCCTGTAGAGAGAGAAGATTCCAGTGCTGGAGGTCAAGGGCAGTGACCTGTGCCAGAGCTAAAGAGAGGTGTGACAAGGTGATCCACAGAAAGCAGGACAGCTCAGCCAGGTCCATAAGAGCTACAGCAGACAGAGCAGTGTGCAGCAGTTAAGGAAGAGAGCAACACAGCCCAGTGCTAGCAAGTGGAGTGCAGAGCACCTGGGACAAAGAGACACTGACACAGGAGTGTCCAGCCAGCCTCATCACTGCAGCAAGGAGGAAGGTACTGCTTAGGGGAGACAGAGCTGGTGCTGCAGGGGAGCCCATTGTTACCAGCAGAGTCAGGAAGTGGGGCCCCCTGAGAGACTGTATATAGTTGTGCTACACCACATAGACTGAAGTGATATCCTCCCCGCTACTTACCTAGTTTCATAAAGAGACAGTGTTCCTGTTCAGTAAGAATCTACCTGTTATACAAGTTAAAGAATTGGTTGTACTGCTGAATTATCTACAGTAAAGTTATCCCAACATTACTCAGCTGTCAGAGTGAGTTTGTCGCCATCCACCTGCACCCCTTACAAAATCTACTGCAAATGAGGTATGTGTGGATGTACCCTAATAAAGCTATGGTAAGTTTGAACCAGAACCGGATGTCGTAGCTGTATCTTTTTTTTTCCAGGCTGCTTTAATTAACAGCTGCACCATGCGGGTCTGGTTCTGGAACTTACTGTTAGGGTACAAACACACACGGCATATACGCTGCGTATTTACTGCTGAGATACGCAGCAGATACGCAGCAGATTAGATGTAAATAACTGAACACAGTATCAAATCTGCTGCGTATCTGCTGCGTATCTGCTGTGTGTGTTTGTACCCTAAGGGTACTGCTGCGATACGCAGGAAAAACGCAACAAATACGCAGCAGATTAGATTTAAATAACTGAACACAGCATCAAATCTACTGCAGATCTGCTGCGTATTTGCTGTGTATCTGCTGCGTATATGGTGTGTGTGTTTGTACCCTTAGGGTAGCTTCACACTTCAAACCGCATTCACAGAGGATTTAACGCTGTGAGTTTGTAGCGAAATCTCGTAGTGTGATTTTCAATGGGGTTACATACCCGCAACAGAATTTACATCCCGCTGCAAGTATGTAACCCGGCCCCTTTAACAACCCCCCCCCACTATACAATACCTGCTCTGTGCTTTTGTGCGGGGCCGTACACTGATTGGCTGAGTGGGGCCAACCGAGGTAATGTATGCTGTGGGCAGCAGGTGGTTAAAGGGGCTGGGTTACATACTTGCAGGGGAATGTAAATTCTGCTGCGGGTATGTAACCCCATTGAAAATCACACTACCAAACTCACATCGTGAAATCCGCTGCGAATCCGGTACGTGTGAAACTACCCCCAAGTTCTCTCAACTCTAGTGTATACACAGACAGATCAATAGATATGTACTGACATACATTTATATATACTGTGTGTGTATGTATATATATATATACACACACACACACACACACACACACACACACACACACTCACACACACACACACACTAGTATACTACACAGTATGGACATCACACGTGCATAGAACACAAATAGAGCACTATACATAACATAGGACATCACACATACATAGAGCATAGCAGCACACTAAACATTACATAGAATATCCCACATACTTTTGCACATTAAACTCTTTAAGGGTGCCTTCACACCTACCGACTCGCAGCGTTAATAACGCTGCAAGTCGGCTAGGTCCTGGCAGATCACTGTCAGTACATACACGCAGCGGTCTGAACGACCGCTGCGTTTATGTAAATCTGCCGGCTGCTTAACCCCTTCTGATGCCGGCCGGCCGCCTCCCGCTCAGCTCTGTATACCTTACCTCCTCCCTCCACGGGGTCCCGGCGTCCTGCTCTCCCGCCCGGCCAATCAGTGGCTGCGGCAGGGCAAAACACCCAATCATCCCCAAAACACACAAATCACCCCCCCCCCAGACTAGTTTAGCTCACCCAAGACAGTGATAGTGAATACATGGCGGTGAGAACGCTTTCTAGGAGATCCTGTTTGTGCAGCAGAGGTGTCTTTATCCTTCTCTGCATAGACCCTCGAAATTCAATAATCCCAGAAGGGGCATTGCCTAGCACTCAGCAGCATTCTGAATACAGGGGAACCCCTACCCCACTCTTGTATAAGTTTTAGTCTCCATCATAATGAGCCCCGCTGGGCTTGTAGACACGCTATAAATTGTACGTTGCAAGGGTGAATATAATGCACTGCATACAGAGCACAAGAGACAGCTATACAAGTAAGTGTCTGTATGGTGACATTTAAATTGCACCTTGTTCACATTTAGTTTCTACAATTTTATAACTGTATAACAGAGGTATATGGGGGCACCTCTGGGGCATTATTAGTTCATGGGGGCACCTCTGGGGGCATTATTAGTATATGGGGGCACCTCTGGGGGCACTATTAGCTCATGGGGGCACCTCTCGGGGTATTATTAGTATATGGGGGCACCTCTGGAGGCATTATTAGTTCATGGGGGCACCTCTGGGGGCATTATTAGTTCATGGGGGCACCTCTGGGGGCATTATTAGTGTATGGGGGCACCTCTGGGGGCATTATTAGTTTATGGGGGCACCTCTGGGGGCATTATTAGTATATAGGGGCACCTCTGGGGGCATTATTAGTTCATGGGGGCACCTCTGGGGGCATTATTAGTATATGGGGGCACCTCTGGGGGAATTATTAGCTCATGGGGGCACCTCTGGGGGCATTATTAGTATATGGGGGCACCTCTGGGGGCATTATTAGTTCATGGGGGCACCTCTGGGGGCATTATTAGTTCATGGGGGCACCTCTGGGGGCATTATTAGTTCATGGGGGCACCTCTGGGGGCATTATTAGTTCATGGGGGCACCTCTGGGGGCATTATTAGTTCATGGGGGCACCTCCGGGGGCATTATTAGTTCATGGGGGCATCTCTGGGGGCATTATTAGTATATGGGGGCATCTCCGGGGGCATTATTAGTATATGGGGGCACCTCTGGGGACATTATTAGTTCATGGGGGCACCTCTGGGGGCATTATTAGTATATGGGGGCACCTCTGGGGGCATTATTAGCTCATGGGGGCACCTCTGGGGGCATTATTAGTATATGGGGGACCTCTGGGGGCATTATTAGCTCATGGGGGCACCTCTGGGGGCATTATTAGTATATGGGTGCACCTCTGGGGGCATTATTAGTTCATGGGGGCACCTCTGGGGGCATTATTAACTCATGGGGGCATCTCTGGGGGCATTATTAGTGTATGGGTGCACCTCTGGGGGCATTATTAGCTCATGGGGGCACCTCTGGGGGCATTATTAGTCTATGGGGGCACCTCTGGGGGCATTATTAGCTCATGGGGGTACCTCTGGGGGCATTATTAGTTCATGGTGGCCACCTCTAGGGGCATTATTAGCTCATGGGGGCACAGCAGGGAATCCTACATACAGGGGGCACAGCAGGGGATCCTACATACAGGGGGCATCCCACATTCCTACTCGCTTTACTGCACATAACACCAAACAGCGCAGTTACTATGGGAGCCTACAGGGGGGAGAAAGGAAAGGAAGCTGCTAGAAATGTGCGGAGCCTGAATTGTTTGTCTCGCAGGTTCTGAAAAGATGAAACGTATCTGGAAGGAATCAGCATGGAGGACTGGGCCGGATGGAGAGGAAAAGGGAAAGTGACGCCTCAGATCAAAGAAGACGTCACCTGTGAGTCCCTGTATGACACTTTTCTTATTTTGTAGAACATCATTTAGTAGGGGTGCCCCGAGGTGACAGCTACTACATTATTTGTACTCAGAGATATCACTGTGTTATCTGTGCTGTTACATAGGACTGCAGGTGACATCTACATTATCTGTACTCAGAGATATCACTGTGTTATCTGTTGTGTTACATAGGACTGCAGGTGACTACTACATTATCTGTACTCAGAGATATTGCTGTTATCTGTGGTGTTACATAGGACTGCAGGTGACAGCTACTACTTTATCTGTACTCAGAGATATCACTGTTATCTGTGCTGTTACATAGGACTGCAGGTGACTACTACATTATCTGTACTCAGAGGGATATCACTGTGTTATCTGTGCTGTTACATAGGACTGCAGGTGAAATCTACTACATTAGCTGTACTCAGAGATACCACTGTGTTATGTGGTGTTACATAGGACTGCAGGTGATATCAGGTGATTTCTCCAGGTTGCAGAAGTACAAACTTCATCGTGCCCTGCTGGCAGTTTATTATGGGAGTTGTAGTTTTGCAGCATGTGTCTCTCCAGGTTGCAGCACTACAACCCCCATCGTTTCCAACTGGCAGTTTATGATGAGAGTTGTAGTTTTTCAGCTGGAGAGTCAAAGATTGGAATACAATGATTAGACAATGACACAGTACAGTCCATTAATTATAGGGGGCAGTAGTGCAGTACATGAGGTGGAGGCAGTGACAGTGCATTAGAACATGGTGGCACATAAGAGTAATTGGATATAACGTTAGATATGACTTTGCCTGATCGGGTGAGATGGGGGGGCCCCAAGCTAACATTTTGCACCAGGGCCCATCAGCCTTTAGCTACGCCCCTGGGTACAGCTGTCAGGGGCCCGAGCTCAAACAAGGATCCAGGGGGGCCCGGCCATCCAGCCTCCCTGCATACAGGCTCCTGACAGCTGTACCGCACAGGCAGGAAGCAGTAGAGACACAGGGCCTCCTCCCCCGCCCCTAATAATGCCCCCAGAGGTGCCCCCATATACTAATAATGCCCCCAGAGGTGCCCCCATGAACTAATAATGCCCCCAGAGGTGCCCCCATACACTAATAATGCCCCCAGAGGTGCCCCCATATACTAATAATGCCCCCAGAGGTGCCCCCATACACTAATAATGCCCCCAGAGGTGCCCCCATGAACTAATAATGCCCCCAGAGGTGCCCCCATGAACTAATAATGCCCCCAGAGGTGCCCCCATATACTAATAATACCCCGAGAGGTGCCCCCATGAGCTAATAATGCCCCCAGAGGTGCCCCCATATACTAATAATGCCCCCAGAGGTGCCCCCATATGCTAATAATGCCCCCAGAGGTGCCCCCATACACTAATAATGCCCCCAGAGGTGCCCCATACACTAATAATGCCCCCAGAGGTGACCCCATATACTAATAATGCCCCCAGAGGTGCCCCGCATGAGCTAATAATGCCCCCAGAGGTGCCCCGCATGAGCTAATAATGCCCCCAGAGGTGCCCCCATATACTAATAATGCCCCCAGAGGTGCCCCGCATGAGCTAATAATGCTCCCAGAGGTGCCCCTAAAATAACAAACATCCTACTCCCCTAATCCGCGCTGTGTGGCTGCAGGCAGCAGCTCTTCCTCCTCTTCGGGCTCCATCTTGCGAGCCGCAGGGACTGGACGGGACTGGAGAGGTCACGTCCCGGCCTCCCATAGGCTGCTGGTATGAAGTGCCCGCAGCCTATGGGAGGGAATACAGGAGTAGGACGCTGACAGGTCCTGCTCCTGTATTCTGATCGCTTTAATGTTCCGCCCGCACATCGAAGCGATCAGTGCATCCCGAGAAGCTGCGCGGCCGCAGCTTCTCGGGATGCTCAAAAACAAGTGGCAAGGGGGGCCGTGCGGGCCCCCCTAGCGTAGCGGACGGGGGGCGGCGGCCGGCGCCCCCCCCCCCCCATGTCTCTTAGGGTCCGGGCCCCATACGGCAGTACCACTTGTACTGCCCTATCGGCGGCCCTGCAAGGGAGCCCCCAGGAGCCAGGTACTGTGTGTGGGGGCGTATCAGATGTCAGAGCCTGCTGCCCTGTGCAGAATGTCACTGACTCACTGATGCTGTGTGTGTGGTGAGGGAGGGCACCCCCTTGCTGTCAGCGCCCTGTGCAGTGGCCGAGCCTGCACGGTGCTAGAAACCGCCCTGGTACACAGTATTCCACGTGAGGTGTGACTTGTGGCAAAGCTTTGTGCTCATCTTTGACATCTATGCCTCTCTTGATGCATTTCATGATTTTATATAGAGATGAGCGAATTACTTGGAAATCCATTTTGCGAAGTTCGTAAATATTTGAGCAAATTCACAAATATTTGTGAAGTGCATACATACAAACAAACAAAAAAAAAAAACAGGCAAACTATAGCAGCTACAATAGTGGGACTATTACAGAGTAGCATTTCAATTTTTTTTTTAAATGCCAATAAGCCTGTTAATCATTCATTTTCCGCCATGGACAGTAGTGGACATTGGTGGATCATCAGCATAATACCCAGTGAGGTATTAAGATGGACACTGTTTTCACCGTTCACAGCCAGCACCCAGTTACTTGGTACACTGGACAATTGCTTCACTGCTCCCACAGAAAATCACCCACAATCCATCCTCCTATTCTCTCCTCTCTGTCCCTATCTCTCTCTGTATTTCTCTCCCTGCTCTAACTGCCTGCTGCAACCTACTATACACAGCTGACTGGCCGCCTCCAGGAAGCCAATCACCCTATATATAGAGGCTGAGGGGGGGATTGCTGACATCACAGTGGGGTTTGCAGCTGATTGGACAGGCACAAGGGATTATGGATAATCCCTTGCTCCGCCAAAAGACAGTTCTGTAAGCTAACATGTGTGGCCGCCATGTTTAGTAAATTTGCATTCGTTGCGAATGGAAACTCATCAGATTCGCTTCGCTTGTCTCTCACTTTATTAGTCAAGGCATCCTGATCACTTAAGTTGAGTTTGCTTTCCACCACTACCCTAAGTCCTTTTCAGAAGCACTTTTACCCATTGTTTTATTATTTAACACATAATTGTGCTTATTATTTCTATCGCCTTTGTGAACCTTACATTTGTTCACATTAAAAGCAATTTGCTATCTCTCTGCCCAAGCCTCTAGCTTCTCCAAATGCCAAATATTTTATTATTATTTTATTATATTATTGGACCCAATACTGATCCCTGCGGTACCCCACTTTCAACTAGTCTCCATCCTTATTTTATAGACCAACCTTTCTCCTGGCATAGTATCAAATGCCTCTGTAAACTCCTAAAACACAATGTTCACAGCTTAAAACAAGTCCAATCTATAACTTACCTCCTTAAATGGGTTGTCCAGGAAAAAAATGACATTTAAAGAGGTTGTCTACCTTAAAGAGACTTTGTCATTAGGTTTATGGTCTCCCATCTCTGATCCAGAGATATCTTTCAGAATGAAATGGACAATATGGCTAAGTTCACACAGGGTAAGACAGTGGCTGTTCTGTGACATGGCTGTATCACCGAACGGCCACTGTCTGTGAAGTTCACTACGGCCAGTACTGCATCACTTCTTTTTAATTGGAGTGAGGGCACATTCCGGCGTGCCCGCATTCCAATTAACCATAGGAGACAATTTAAAGTCTGTCTGGAGCCACACTTTACGTTGTCTACACTGTCAGTTTTGTGTGGCCTCTATTTAATGAATAACAGTCATGCAAAACAGACATGTCAGTTTTCTGTGTGGCCGCATGGAATCCCAGCTGGAGTGTATACAGAGTCTATACACTCTGGCCAGGATTCCATAGAAAACAATCCAATGTATTTCTTTTTATAAATAGCTCCCAGCTTTGCAACGGCCGTTAATAATTGAAAAAAATACGTTGTGTGAACCTGGCCTGAGTGCGAAGGGGGGCCCAGTAGTCCTCAATATTCATGAAAATCTGAAACTCCGCCCACTATCTGCTGATTGGCAGTTATCTATTTATGCTGTATACAATCAGTCAACTGTCAGTCAGCAACTGGAGGGCGGGGGGGGGGGGGCGAGTAGAGCAACAAGAACCCTATTCTCCTGTATTTTAGGAGAACAGCTAAACAGAGGGATGTAAGTAATTCTGTTTGGCATTTCTGTCACTAGTTTATGCTGTCCTCATTTAAGGGAACATAATCCTAGTGACAGATTCCCTTTAAACTAATTTGTCCCCTATCAACAGAATAAAGGACAAGTAAGAGATCGCAGGGTTCAACCTTCTTACTAAGTGCTGTACTTGGCTCTTTCTAGCGGCTCCATAGAAAACGAATACAGACGTGGGAGCCAGGAGACGATCGGGAGATCAGTGGGGGGTACGGAGGTAGGACGCCCCACAATCCTATGTATCCTGTGAACTATACTGCCTGTGGGGGAGATGTCAGTGATATATACTTACCGGTCCCTTTCAATCCTATGTATCCTGTGGACTATGCTGCCTGTAGGAGAGATGTCAGTGATTTATACTTACCTGTCCCTTTCCGACAGGTAAGCCTCTCTGCTGTTGTCAGTGATTTCAAAACATCCAGGTATGCACCATTCCTACCGGAAATCTAAGCAGGACGTTTTGAAATCGCTGACAGTGGCAGAGAACAGGCAGCCCAGAGCCCTGGAGCAGTGGTGGTTTGAGACAGGTAAGTATATATTACTAACATCTCCCCCGCAGCCCAGTTAAATGTAATTTTATCCCAGACAACTCCTATAAAGAAGCTGATAAGATCGCTGATCAGGATCGGTGCTTCATGAATCTACACCCACTACTACCCACTACTAACTCATTGAACACCCCCAGGATTAAGAGCAAAATAGACTGTGTTGTAATGTGCTTAACGTGTTTCAAGACTCTCCGTATAGGTTCCTGTTCCACCACCACCTCCTTGTCTTCCTGTGTCTGGTTTCTATTGCATCTACACCTATCTTGGCAGGCAAAAGGACAAATTTGGTCAGCTTTCCTTAAACACACACAAAAAAAATCTCCATAAAAATAATTAGGCTCTTGGTTACCATTTGTAAATGGTTTATACCATCCCACCATGATAAGGGGGCCTCAAGCTCGGTATGGACCTACACTGTATTTTGGCCTTTCCACGGCATATAATAAGCCTATGCTCTGGGCATGCAGGATCCAACTAAAATTTGCAAAAATAATGATAACCACCTGGGTGGGATGGATGGAGTGCATGACCAAGTAGATGCAGCCACTCTGGATCACTTCTGGAATACAGGCAAAAAGACAGATATGGTCAGCTCTCCGAAAACACCATTCACACTAGGCAGGAGCACACATTGCTATGGCTGATATTACAAGCACACTAAAACACCAAAAAATGCAACAGCTCACTGCCAATGGCAAGATACAGACCCAATACAGGGTCTTATCTTGGGTGACCCCATGATCCACCAGCTAGATGCAAGATTGGGGTATGCCCCAGGAGAAACATCCATGTCGTTGACATTGGTACAGCCCTCCCTAACCTCTGTAGGGGCCTTAGGGAACACAAAAGCTATTGCCCTGTGAAGCCCTCATCTGAGAGTGACCATGAGCTCTGCCTGGGGGCACCACAAGTCTCAACCACCCTGCTGGTGCATCACGCCCCCAAGCTTGTCAACTTTGCCCCAAACTGAGTGCTACTGCCCCCCACCCCTCAGGATGACTAACAATGCCCTAAGGGCACTAAGGATGAAAGTTAGGAAATTATCCTTTTCCTCAGAATGAAATACTATCTTGCCCTAAGAAATCCTTAGAGGGACAACAAGGCTTTCATTAGGCAAAGATACCAATCCTCACAGGTCTACATCCATCAATAAGTTTGCCTACCATCATCCAAATGTTAATGATAATATCAATGCTTGCCTTTGCACTTGTTTCAGAAATGACCCTTTGTATATGTAGAAAATGTATTTGTCGGTGCTTCAAATAAAGGATGAGAACTAATTAATATTGAAGAATTCTCAAGGATGCTTTAGATCAAAGCATCACTGCAAGTTTATTGCATTAACACAATTAGTGCTTGAACAATAAAAGATATCCACAGCCAAAAGTCTACTTTGTCCTAAACTAAGGAGGTGGTAGAATATTCTAGCTTTGCTAAATCAATGACTGTTTAATGGAACATTTTCATATTAACATATTCTTTGAATATTTTTGATAATTATATCAATATTATACTGCACAGTGTTGTATTTAGTTTTTTAATGTTGCCCCCCTCTATTAAATTAAATTATTCAAATAAAATAATTAATCCTAAAGTCTTCTAATCCCAATTCGAAATAGCAAACTTCCTCATTTTATAGATATTGTAGAATTGTTAATTACATTTTAACCTGTAACTTTACTGCCTGTAAAGTTTGTTGACTGTTTTCTTTGTTCCCCGATCAATAATATTTGTATATTTATTTATTTAAAGTGGCTCTACCACTAGGTACATAGCTTTTTTAATATAATAGCAGATCAGCGCCGGTGCTGGAACCCCGCTGCCGTGGTCCTTATTTTAAAACGGCACCCAATTCCCGGGCTCAGCGCCATTCTTTGGCCATGCACCGGCCTGAGACTATGCAATGGGGAAAGGCCTGATGCCCCCCTTCCCCCCGTGGGACCATATCCCTTCCCTCTGTTTCACAGAGGGATGGGAATATCTTCACACTGGGGAGCGGTGGACCTGCCCCCTCTCCATACAGCCAGGCCGGTGTATGGGAAAAGAACACTGCCAAGTATCGGAACTGGGTGGCGTTTTAAGAAAAGGACCACACCACTGGGACCTAGACACTGGCACTGATATGCTACTGTAATGAATAAAAAGCAATGTATCTAATGGTATAATATATACAAGATTTGGTCAGCACAACCCCTTCCACGGCGTCGGGCCCGTGCAGTCGACAGCAACAATGGGGTGCCAGCTCTTAACAGCAATAGTCTCTGATAGGCACCATTCACAATATAGAAATGAATGAGGTGGCACTCACCATCGGATGAATCTCTGGACTTTATTTCATCATATAAAAGAACATAATAGATGCATAAAACGATGTGGAACACGCCAGCAGGTGAGTGGTGACAGTCTGTTTCACAGTAAAGTTGCTTCTACGGACCGCCAACCTGGCAGGTGTCGTCACTCAGTTAAATAGTCATATGACCGGTGACGACCATTAACAGATCATGTGATATAAAAACATACAATTACATATAGTTAAACATATAACAAGTGCTTTACAAGATTTAAAACAAAATAAACACACACAAATATATGAAATACATGGGACCCATTACATAAACTTAGATCAGGAAATTGTGATCTATTTTATCATTTAGCCCAGCCGGGCCTTCTGCTTCTAAACGCAATATCCATTCTGTTTCTAATCTCATAAGCACACGATGTCTATCTTGCCCTCTAATATTATAAACTCTTTGTACACCAGCAAATTTTAAACATGAGGTGTCACCTTGATGCACGTCTCTCACATGTTCAATGAGTCTAGGGGCTCCTGAACCTGTTTTTATGGAATAGAAATGTTCCTTTATACGTATATGTAAGGCTCTTTTTGTTTAACCTACATAGAATCTGCCGCAAGGGCAGAATATAACATAAACTATGTGGTTGGTTTTGCAGCAAACGAAGTCCTTTATCTGTATCACTACACCATTGACAGTGAGAGACGTGCCTCTGTGCACCTGCTTGCATACTCAATTAACGCAACAAAAATTTCCAGTTAGTTCATTTTTTAACCACATTGTATTTTTGTTTGTCAATCTGCTACGAACCAAAATATCTTTTACATTTGTACTGCGCCTAAATGTTATAAATGGTTTAGTTACAGACCAAGCACCTAGAGCTGTATCATTCTCCAATAAGCTCCAGTGCTTGAAAATAACTTTGCGTATCTGTGACGCCGTGGGAGACAATTTAAACGAGAAGGCAAAATGTTCACATTTAGTCTTTTGTTTAGGTCTAGTGCTCCTGCGCAGTAATTCGTTCCTATCTTTATCTAAGGCTCTTTGTAGAGCGCTATTCAGACTTTGTTCAGGATATCCTCTACTCAAAAGGCGAGTTTTTAGCTCATAAGCCTGTTGCATAAAGGAATCCACAGAACTATTGTTACGACGCAAGCGCAAAAATTGGCCGTAAGGAACGGCTTTTTTAGTAGCCTCCGTGTGATAACTTTCATAATGTAGCAAAGTATTATATGCGGTGGGTTTTCTGTAACCCTGAGTGGTAATTGTTCCATTTCTTTATGCACCATAACATGCATCAAGGTGACACCTCATGTTTAAAATTTGCTGGTATACAAAGAGTTTATAATATTAGAGGGCAAGATAGACATTGTGGGGGGCATTTATTAAGTCCGGCGTTTTTTACGCCGGACTTATAAATGCCCCCGCAGCTCCGGCGCTACGGAGATTTATGTAGAGGCGGACTGCCTCTACATAAATCCCGTGCGCGCCGGTGCGCACCACCGAAAACCTACGCCAGCTGAGGACTGGAGTAGGTTTTCGGCGTACATTTGGGCGGAATGGATGGTAAATCGCGCGGACTCTGAGTCCGCGCCCTCCGTACCGCCCACTACACGCCCCCTTTCCGCCCCCCTGGCGTACTCGGCGGAAAGTGGCGATTTGCGAATATTTTATTCGCAAATCGGCCATTTGCGAATAAAAAAATACGAAAATCGGCACTTTCCGCAAAAAATCATCCGTTCGCCGGATGATACATGTGGCCCTATGTGCTTATGAGATTAGAAACAGAATGCATATTGCGTTTAGAAGCAGAAGGCCCGGCTGGGCTAAATGATAAAATAGATCATAATTTCCTGATCTAAGTTTATGTAATGGGTCCCATGTATTTCATATATTTGCGTTTATTTTGTTTTAAATCTTGTAAAGCACTTGTTATATGTTTAACTATATGTAATCGTATGTTTTTATATCACATGATCTGTTAATGGTCGTCACCGGTCATATGACTATTTAACTGAGTGACGACACCTGCCAGGTAGGCGGTCCGTAGAAGCAACTTTACTGCGAAACAGACTGTTACCACCCACCTGCTGGCGTCTGCCACATCGTTTTATGCATCTATTATGTTCTTTTATATGATGAAATAAAGTCCAGAGATTCATCCGATGGTGAGTGCCACCTCATTCATTTCTATATTGTGAATAATGGTACATTCACTTTAAGTCCTCTAGGAGGATCAAAAAAATCAAACACTATTTTTTAAAATAAAATAAACCCCTCCCATAATAGAAATTAAAATTACCCCCACATTCACATCCCATCCTAGAAGAAAACAGAATAAAAAATCATCACATATGCAAAAATGGTATTGATAAAAATACAGATCATGGTGCAAAAAAAAGATAAGTTTTCATGTAGCTAAGCAGACCGGAAATAATAGGTTTCTGAAAAGGGCCATTTTGAGACATTGCGAGTTTTTGATCTGAAATGTGTTTTTGTCTCAAGTGTGGGACTTTAATATTCAGGGACTTTAGATTCGGGGAGTTTAGAGGAAAACAAATTGTTTATTGTTTGCTTTTGTTTGCTTGTTTGGTTTTGCTTTTATATATATATATATATATATAATATATATATATATATATACATACATACTTCATATCCCCATAAAAATGAGCTCCATGTTTGACAATGCAGTCCAATGTAGATCTTGTGCGATGTATGCAATCCTTGATCAACCGATTGAGGGTGCATACAATTGTGAGAGATGTGTGCATGTTGCTGGTTTGGAAGCCCAGATCCTGGATCTAAATGAGCAGCTGAAAAGATAGAGATACATTGGCAAACTGGAAAGGGGTCTGCTGCTCACTGAGCAAGCACTCAAAGGGGTAGATGGGGGAGAGGGTGATAGCATGGAGGTGCAGGAGGAAGAGGCAGCTATTTGGGTGACAGAAAAAGGGATAGAGGGAAGAGTGCAAGGGAGGCGAGGCCTGATTTGGCACACCCCAACAAGTTTGCCAAATTGGCTTTTAATTTTGCCCAGGGCTTCACTTTGCCTAAAACCGGCCCTGTCCCTTACCTTTGCAGGTTGCAAACCCTCGCAGCTTGTTGTTCGCTTCATGTGCATGTTATTGTTTTCATTTTCTTAGGTATTGTTTGGACAGTCAATACATGTATTTTCCTTATCTATATCTTGCAGATACTTTAAATGGGCACTGTCATTAAAAAAAACTTTGGATATGTCAGCGAGAGACAAAAGTTTCAGACTACAAGAGAAAGAGCTGGGAGAAGTAAGTGCATTTACTCCTGGTGCAACAGGCCAGAGTATACCCCCAGCCCAGACTATACCCGGGGTTAAAATGGCCTAGGCTAGTTTATACCCCTGGTATATTTTGGTCTAGGCTAGATTAATACCGGGGTATATTTTGGCCTAGGCCAATTCATACCCCCTGAGGCCATTTTATACCCCCATGAAATCAGCAGCAATGAGTGATATACACAAGAAATACTTAATTTTTCAACATTTTATTGGGGATTCAGCTTTGTCTGCTGAGTTTAGTGAGAAGCTACTGATGGAAATCCTAAAAATGTAAACACATAGGGGGAGATTTATCAAACATGGTGTAAAGTGAAACTGGCTCAGTTGCCCCTAGCAACCAATCAGATTCCACCTTTCATTTTCCAAAGAGTCTGTGAGGAATAAAAGTTGGAATCTGATTGATTGCTAGGGGCAACTGAGCCAGTTTCACTTTACACCATGTTTGTTAAATCTCCCCCATATGGGACATGTATCATTGTGTTTGCACAATTTTTTTTTTTTTTTTGGCTAATAAGGAGATTTTGTGCACTTCGTAAATATCTGTGCAAGACTTATTAGGGATTTTGCGCTATTTTACATCAGTTACCTTAACGTACAGTAGATTTTTAGCTAAGCTGTTTTAGGCTGGGTTCACACTGTGTTTTTGTAGTGCGTCCCCCCCCCCCCCCCCCCACACACACACAAATTTGTTTTTTAACCTCTTAAGGACCCATGACGTACCGGCACGTCATGGATCACTGTCACTTAAGGACCCATGACGTGCCGGTACGTCAGCCCTTTAAACGGGCGCCGCGGCCGGCCGGGTCCCGATCGGGGGAGATAGCCTGCTATAATACATAGCAGGCCATCTCTCCCTGTCGGCATGGAGGGTTGTTAACCCCCCCCATGCCGACGATCGCCGCTATTGGCTGATAAGCCCATAGCGGCGATCGGAACCTTTCCGGGCCATCGGTGGCCCGATGACCCGGAAAAAAATGGCGGTCGGTGCTGTCCGAGGACGGCACCGACCGCCATTACTGTAAAAAGTAATGGTGGTCACGGTACCACCGTCCCGATCGCCGTGAACGGCCGGCCAGCCGGCCGGCCGTTCACGGCGATCAGAGTCCCCACAAGTAATAAATACCTGCTCCGGACCCCTCAGCTAGGTAGCTGAGGGGTCCGGAGCAGGTATTTGTACATTACTCACCTGTCCCGGGGTCCTGATCGGCGTCTTCCGGGTTCCCGGCGTCCTCTTCATCTTGTCGGGACTTCGGCTTCTTCCGTGAGTCCCGATCGTCTGTTCCGGCTCCAGCGTCGTCTTTTTTCGTATTTTTCCGGCTCCAGCGTCGTCTATTTTCGGATCTTGCTCTCTGCTGCCCCCTAGCGGCTGATAAGTGTAATACACGTATCAGCCACTACAGGGATGTTCAGAATGTAGTAAAAAAAAAATTTTTTTTCCCAATTTTTTTTTTTTTCTATTTTCCGCACCCTATCGCCGCTGAGTGTTGATCAGCATTGCACGAAAGTGCGCTGCTAATCAGCAACTCCTCCTTTTTGGCGTAGGGTGGTTTTTTTTATATCCTACTGCCACGGTCTGCTGATAAGTGCCGAACATAAGTGCGGCATTCATCAGCAACACCATTTTTGGCGTAGGTTTTTTTTTGTATACTTACTGTAAAAAACACGTAAAAAAACACTACATTACACCACACTACATTGAATAAAGTTTTACACTACACCACTTCATACCCCATATACCAATCCCCATATAAAGATGGCCCCTAGGGTATTTTCGGTGTCGGACGCATACGTTATTGCCTCCGACACCAAAACAGCCAGTGAGGATGAATGGGGGGATCCTTCTTTCCTCCATTCATCCTCATCATCCAGTGACGTGTCTGGGAGTAGCGTAGCGTACGCTGCCCCCCAGACACGTCTTTTCCGCCAGTACCGTCCCAATAAGAGATGACGGCATGGTGTGAAATTCTACAAACTCTGTGAGAGTACCTCAGGGTACACTTACAGATTTAGGGTACGTGCACACTGCGGAATGGCGAAGGATAACCCTTCGTGCATTCCGCAGCTGGCACCCGCCGGCGGACTGATGCAGGGGCGCGTCTCCGCCCGTGTCATAGACTCTATCCTATGCACGGGCGGATTCCATCATCCGTCATTCCATCAACACGTTGGACGCAGAGCGGAATCCGCCCGTGCATAGAATGGAGTCTACGACACGGACGGAGACGTGTGCCTGCATCAGTCCGCCGGCGGGTGCCAGCTGCGGAATGCACAAAGGGTTATCCTTCGCGATTCCGCAGTGTGCACGTACCCTTAGAGTGTATGAAGGAAGGGACACTCGAATCCAGCCCCCAGATGCCCCCTCCCCCCCCATCCTCGGAGTTAGTGGGGACATCGTCCGGGAACTGATCTTCCCACTGCTGGATAAAGGTTATCACCTGTACGGGGATAACTTTTATACCAGCACCCCCTCTTCCGGTCCCTCGCTGCCCGAGCTACTGTAGCTTGCGGCACGATCTGAACATATCAGAAGTAGTAATAGCGCCCTAATATTTAGCAGCCATGGAGCGGACCCAGCGCTTCTGGATATGAAGGACCCCGTATCGCACCAGGACAACATTTTCCAGGTGACGTCCCCCACACTGGAGAAAGGGAGACCCCAGAAGAAGTGCAGAGTGTGGCGTAACAGGGGGATCAGGAAGGACACCATTTTCCAGTGTGACACCTGTCCTGATCCCCCCGGCCTCTGCATACTGGATCGCTCCAAGGCGCACCACACGTCACTGGGGTTCTACATTATCTAAATTCTGTCCCTTATTCCTATTTCAGGGGTCACGTTGATCCAGGGATTATTCTGATCGCCATTATGGAGTCGGGAAGGAATTTTTCCCCTGTGATGAGGCTACTGTCGTCTGCCTCACGAGGGGTTTTTGCCTTCCTCTGGATCAACACAGGTTGAATTTGATGGACACCTGTCATTTTCAACCTTATAAACTAATAATTGGCCTAATACCCCCAAATAAATTAGAATTGTCCCTTTTCCCCAGCTAAGTAGGTATGGCCGCCATTCCCATTAGAGGATGCCATGATGCAATTACAAAACCTCTGTGCGGCCAGGACAGTAGAAACCCCCCACAAGTGACCCCATTCTGGAAACTACACCCCATAAGGAATCTAACAAGTGGGGCAGCGGGTATATGGCCCCCTGGTGACGGCCACATTTGGGACGTGAAAATGAAAAAAATGGTATTTTTTATTTTCACGGCACATGTTCTACACATGTGCCCATCACTAGTGGGGTCCATATGCTCACTGCACCCCTTGTTAGATTCCTTATGGGGTGTAGTTTCCAGAATTGGGTCACTTGTCGGGGGTTTCTACTGTTCTGGCAGCACAGGAGCTTTGCAATTGTGACATGGCCTCCATCCCCCATTCCAGCCTCTAAATGGCGCTCTGTCCCTTTGGTGGCTTGCCCTGTGCCCATATGGCAAATTATGTCCACATGTGGGGTATTTTCGTACTCAGGGGAAACTACCCTACACGTTTTGTGTTCATTTTCTTTTTTAACCCCTTGTGGAAATGGAAAAAAATCAAGGCTAGACCAACATTTAGTGTAATTTTTTTTTAATTTTTACTCTAAATCATTGATCTTGTCTTGATTTTTTCATTTTCACAAGGGGTTAAAAGATAAAAAAAAACACAATGTGTAGAGCAATTTCCCCTGAGTACGGAAATACCGCACATGTGGACATAAAGCGCCATGCGGGTGCAGGGTAAGCCTCCAAAGGGAAGGTGCGCCATTTGAAGGCTGGATTTGGATGGAATGGATTTCGAGGGGCCATGTTGCATTCAAAAGGCCCCTGTGTTGCCAAGACAGTTAAACCCCCCACAAGTGACCCCATTATGGAAACTACACCCCTCAAGGAATGTAACAAGGGGTGTAGTCAGCATATGGACCCCACTGGTGACGGGCACAAATGTGGAACAATGTGGCGTGAAAATGAAATATTAAATTTTTTACACTATAATGTTGGTCTAGCCTTGAATTTATCATTTTCACAAGGGGTTAAAAGAGAAAAAAACACACAAAATGTGTAGAGCAATTTCCCCCGAGTCCGTAAATACCCCACATCTGGACATAAAGCGCCATGTGGGCGCAGGGCAAGCCTCCGAAGGGAAGGAGAGCCATTTGGATTTTAGAGGTTGGATTTGGCTAGAATGGATGATGAACGCCATGTCGCATTTACAGAGCCCTTGTGCTGCCAAAACACTGGAAACCCCCCACAAGTGACCCCATTCTGGAAACTACACCCCTCAAGGAATCTAACAAGGGGTGCAGTGAGGATATGGACCCCTGGATGACGGGCACATTTGTGCCATGAAAGTGAAAAAATGAAAATTTTCACTTTCACGTCACATTTTTCCACATTTGTGCCCGTCACCAGTGGGGTCCATATGCTCACTGCACCCCTTGTTAGATTCCTTGAGGGGTGTAGTTTCCAGAATGGGGTCACTTGTGGGGGGTTTCCAGTGTCTTGGCAGCACGAGGGCTCTGTAAATGCGACATGGCCCTTGAAATCCATTCCAGTGAAATCCAGCTTCCAAAAGCCAATTGGCGCTCCTTCCCTTTGGAGGCTCGTCCTGCGCCCGCTTGGCACTTTATGTCCACATGTGGGGTATTTCCGTACTCGGGAGAAACTGTGCTACATGTTTTGTGTTTTTTTTTTCCTTTTATCCCTTTGTGAAAATGAAAAATTGAAGGCTAGAACAACATTTTAGTGTAAAAAATACTTTAGTCTTTTTTCAAGCCATATTGTTTGGAAAATCTGTGAAGCACCTGTGGGGTCCAGATCCTCACCGCACCCCTTGTTACATTCCTTGAGGGGTGTAGTTTTCTAAATGGTGTCCCTTTAGGGGTGTTTTTTAGGTTTTGGCACCCCAGAGCCTCTGCCAACCTGAAGTGGTACAGTCAAAAATGACCAAAAATAACGGAGCCATTGAAATTCACTAGGCGCTCCCTTATATCTGAGGCTTGTGGTTGCGTCAAATAGCGCAATAGGGCCACATATGGGGTATTTCTATAAACTGCAGAAACGGGGCAATCAATATTGGGGTGCATTTCTCTGGTAATAGGTTTATAATTATGAAAAATATTGGATTACAATAAAATCTCTGCACAGAAAATTAAAATTTTCAAATTTCTTACACACTTAGCTTTTATTTCTGTGACTCCCCTAAAGGGTTAAAAAACTTTCTGGATGTGCTTTTGCAGAGTTTGGGGGGTGCAGTTTCTGAAATGGGGTGCTTCGTGAGGCTTTCTAACACACAGTCCCCTCAAATACACTTTAAACCTGAACAGTTCCCTAAAAATATCTGATTTTGAAATTTGACTGAAAATTTGGAAATTTGCTGCTAATGTTTTAAGCTTCCTATTGTCTAAAAATAATGAAATATAGTTTAATAAATGCCGCCAACATAAAGTAGACATGTTGCTAATGCTATTTAATATATAATTTATGTGGTATAACCATTTTCTGTATAAGCAGAAAAGTTTTAAAGTTGGAAAAATGCATTTTTTCACAATTTTTCACGCTATTTTGGGTTTTTTCATAAAGATTCGTTATAAGTATCGACTCCAATTTACAAGAAATGTGAAGTACAATATGTCACGAGAAAACAATCTCAGAATCAGCCGGATAGGTAAAAGCATCCCGAAGTAATTAATGAATAAAGTGACACTGGTCAAATTCATAAAATTTGCTCCGGTCCTTAAGGCCATTTCAGGCCCGGTCCTTAAGGGGTTAAGAATGGATGAAAAAAAGGAAGCAGTTGCGTGCCTCCGTTTTGATCAGTTTTTCTATTAACTTCCATAATAAAAACAGGTGAAAATGCATCTGTTTTTTTAGAGTTCACAAAAAACATGGTTGACCATGTTTTTGTGTACGCTGAATAAAAGATGCGTTTTGATCCGTTTTTCAATCCGTTTTTTTGTTTGCAAACAAAGGATGAAAAAAACGTACTGCAAAAAATGCAGCGTGAACCCAGCCTTAGGCATACATTGTGGAATAAATTAAGCAAGATGTATCAGCGCCATCTACTGTCAGTTCTGTGTAAGCACTGTACTGTATATCCCAAGAAGAGGAAGCAGCTAGTATGATTAAAAAATTTTTTTATAAAAGATCTGCGCACTTTTCAAAAAATTTGAGAAGTTAGAGATAAGGTGAGAAACCTGTGAAGTGATAACATGATGACCTAGAGGGATATAGTCTGGCCTAGGCTATTTTACACCCCCCGGTATAGAATATATCCCCTGAGGTATACTGTAGCCTGGGCTAGAACTGAGAAAACCAGTGACATGATAACTTGGACGGATTTAGTCTGGCCTAGACTATTTTACACCCCCAAATATAGAGTTTATCGTCCGGGGTATATTGTGACCTGGGCTAGACTATACCCAGGTTTATAGTATGGCCTCGGCTATATTAAACCCCTGGGTACAAAATTATATCCCCCGGGGTATACTGTGGCCTGGGCCAGGGGTGAGAAAACCAGTGAAGTAAAAACATTATGGCCCGGAGAGATAAAGTCTGCCCTAGGCTGTTTTACACTCCAGGTATAGAGTTTATCCCCGGGTTATACTGTGGCCTGGTTCGACATTAGATGGATATATTCTGGCCTGGATGGGTATACTCTGGAATAGGCTCTGTTACACCCCGGGGTATAGTTTGGTCTAGGCTATTTTACACACCGAGTGTAGTTTGGACTAGGCTAATTTATACCCCGGGGTATACTCTGGCCTAGGCCATTTTATACCCCGGGGTGTACTCTGGCCTAGGCCATTTTATACCCCGGGGTATACTCTGGCCTAGGCCATTTTATACCCCAGGGTATACTCTGGCCTAGGCCATTTTATACCCCGGGGTATACTCTGGCCTAGGCCATTTTATACCCCAGGGTATACTCTGGCCTAGGCCATTTTATACCCCGGGGTATACTCTGGCCTAGGCCATTTTATAACTCGGGGTAGATTCTGGCCTGGAGGGGTATAGTTTTGCCTAGGCTATTTTATACCCCGGGGTATACTTTGGCCTAGGCTTTTTTATACCCCGGGGTATACTCTGGCCTAGGCCAAACTATACCCGGGTATAATCTGGACGGGGGTTAATCTTGCCTGCTACACCGGCTCTGAGTCATGTGACCTAGATGAACTCCCAATGCAAGTCATCTCCGCATTAGAGATGAGTGAGTATACTTGTTCAAGCTTCACTTGATACTTGAACGATCACCACGTGGTGCTCAAATAACATTGCTAGTCTCTTCCCTACATGTTTGGTGCAGAAGGGGCTAGGAGGTCCTGCTACTCAGCTGCTATGTTAGCTGCTATTATAGCAGTGATTGGCCAGCTCCATCAGGTTACCTGGTTGTATAAACACCAAGGTCACATGGTGCTCGATTCACTTGCTCTCTGTTAGCTGACAGGGAGAGCTGCTGGAGCAGAGGCAGAGCAAGTGTAGGGTTTAGATTGGCTAGTTAGGTAGGTGAGTAGCTTTTGAACATACCCAACAGTCCTTTAAAGGACTAGTCTAATATTAATTAGTCAGTGTGACTGATAAAAGCTAATTCCGTACAATATAAGAGTATTGTACAGAATACTATACTGGTATAAAGCTATTAATAACCACTCAGTTATATTTATAACTATTTCAAACTATTTCAACTAGTCTTTTTAGGACTAGTTGTCTAAGTGCCTAATTAAAAAAACAACAAAAAACAACTAATTCAATACAATAAATCAATATTATAAGGAATAGTATACTGGTATATAGGTAGTAATTGTCAGTTATATACATATTCTACAAGTATAGTAAAGTCCTTTCTAGGACTTTAAAAAAAAATATATATATCTGTCGTCCAGTATTTTACAGTGTAACCAGTGTCATAGTGCGACAGTCTAGTGGTGGTGACTGAGTTTATGCCATTGTTTACTACTTGATATAATCTGATAATTAAAAAAGTAATGGAAAAATTAGTGTAAAGAAAGAAGGATGTAGGCAAGGACGTGGGCGTTCTGATAAGAGTATGGAAGCAAGATGCAAGTCATGAGTCTGGGCATGTTGATACAGAGCCTGCTGCTGAGGCACAACAACACGGCTTATGCAGGATCCCTGTCCACGCTCCCGATTAGCAGTACGCCACTACTAAATTCAGAGCAGCGTGACAAGGTGTTGATGTGAATAGCGGATAATGTGGCCAGTCAGTTTGCCACCACACACTGTTAAATTATGGTTCAGGAAGCATCAGAGGAGATTGTGTCCACCTATCCCCCAAACACTGCACTTCTACTGTCTCAGGATGATAAGGAGAGGGTGGATGAAGAAGTGACTGGTACAACTGTTGAGCCGACTGGAGCCATCATGTCAGAGGGATAGGAAATCTGCTGCAAGAGGCAATGCTGTGGCCAAATGGAGAAGGCGGGCCATACCCAGTGGTATCAAAATTTTGATGACAAATGATTTGTCTTTTACAAGTTGTACCGTGCAAAGATCAGCAATGGGCCACCACCAGGCTGACCACCACCAGCATGCTCCAGCACATGTCAGTGAAGAACCCAAATAGCTGGGACGAAGGCCGTGCTCCTTAATAAGCACCTCTGGGTCACACCACTGCTTCCCGCCTTGCACCCGCCTCCCTCGCCCAAAAATTTTAGAGGTTCACAGCGTGCTCTCACCCTCACAATTTTTTGATACGGTCACAGGCTATAATCTACAATTTTAAGGAGGGTCAAATCAACAGGTTCTTATCCACAATTTTTAAGAGGGTCACAACAGGCTCTTACCCACAATGTTTAACAGGGTCACAAAAGGCTCTTACCAACAATTTTAATAGGGTCACAACAGACTCTTATGCACAGTTTTCAACAGGGTCACAACAGGCTTTTACCCACAATTATAATAAGGGTCCTTACATGCTCTTACCTACAATTATAATGAGGTTCACAACAGGCTCTTACCCACATGCAAAGATCAGCAAGGGAGCCACCACCACAAGCATGTGCCAGCACATGTCAGGGAAGCACCCAAATAGCTGGGGTGAAGACTTTGATCCTCAATAAGCACATGTGGAAACTGTGAACTGGGACTGACCATTCAGGTTCTTTAAATGAAAAAAAAAAGTATGGACAAACACTTGTAAAGAGTAGTGGGTTGTACAACAAGGCTTTAAGGGGCTTGTGTGGATGTGAAAACAAGTCTGTGTTTATCCTGTTAAAGATCCTGTGGATGAATGTGTTTGTTCGGAGAAGATTCAGTGACTGCCTGTTCAGTTCAGATTTATAGCTGACAATTGGTGTGTCTTCCTAGATAAGAACTATTAGTTTTGTCAATCCTGACAATTTTTTTCCAGCTGATATTAAAGCAAATGTACCATCAGGTACATCATTTTAAGTTTTATTACAGGAATAGCCTGGCGTCGGGAAGCTGGTGGCGTGTTCCTTTTTTTGAACTGCCGCCCAGTTCCCGCGCACAGGATGGTCTATTCCCAGGCATCAGCCAGGCCCAGTGTTGATACTAATAGGAGAAATGGAATTAAGGGTTGGAGAAGTGGATGAAAAACAGGAGGATTGGTTAAACAGGTGAAAAATATTGTAACATCAAATAAGATCTTGGAGAGGAAAATAACTGACTCAGAAAATACAATTCCATATGGAGAAGAAAAGCCAAGGGCACTCACCCGTCTGTTGTGAAGATTCTTTATTTCATAGTGCAATAAAATCACCAAATTGCACACTCATCGGAGCAGACTCTATCCTATATTATAGCGTGGTCATGATGGCCATTTCGCGCGCATAAGTGCTTCGTCATGCGCGCGAAATGGCCATCATGACCACGCTATAATATAGGATGGCGTCTGCTCCGATCAGTGTGCAATTTGGTGATTTTATTGCACTATGAAATAAAGAATCTTCACAACAGACGGGTGAGTGCCCTTGGCTTTTCTTCTCCATATGGAATTGTATCACAATGTTTAAGTGCATTCTAAAGGAGCACCCCCGCCACTAATCAACACTAGTCCATTACACGTCCAGTCACATAACCCGATTATGTGCTAGGAGTAGTGCCGGTGATATCTCTCCACATAATACTGACTCAGAAAATAGATAGAGGAGGAAGAATTTAAGGATAATAGGCTTCCCAGAGAAAGTGGAAGTGGTGGAGTGTGTTGACTTTATTGAGAAGTGGCTACTGAAGTCATACGATAATATTGGTCACTCTGGCAGATTTGGGATAGACAGGGCTCACAAAGTTACATTCACCCAAGTTGGAGCAGGGTTCCATTGAGGGGGGAGTCAAAGATATAATAAATCTAATGGTGCGTTTACACAGAGAGATTTATCTAACAGATTTTGGAAGCCAAAGCCAGGAACAGACTATAAACAGGGAACAGGTCATAAAGGAAAGATTGAGTTTTCTCCTCTTTCCAAATCCCTTCCTGGCTTTGGCTTCCAAAATATGTCAGATAAATCTCTCTGTGTAAACGCACCATTAGAGTAGCCTTTCAAGAATAATCTTTGCATTATGTTCCCAGGGCTTGTTAAGAGAGGTGGTTGATATTAAATATGAATCAAGGAGTATATCCGAACATGCGCAATTATGGGTGAGATTGAAGGGGAAGGGCAATTTCACTGATGGGAACTATAGGTATAAATCCACAATGATTATCCTATTTAAAGGGAACCTGTCACCCCCAGTGCCAGGGCAGAGCCCGGACGCCCCCGGGGTGGAGCACCATATACTTACGGCTTCCACAAAGTCCTGGTCCCAGAGCCCGTCCCGCAGCAGAGATATCCCCGTCCGAAGCCGCGCGCACTCACCATAGAGAATGACGAGCGTCGTAATTCAGGGAGCTGGGAGTCTTTACCTGACAAATGGGAGGCCCCTAAAAAAATGCTTGAGTCTCCCATTGACAATATTAAGTTAAGTTATTTACGCGAATCGAGCATTTGAATATCGAAAAATACTTAACTCGAGTATAGTAAAGTCCTTTCTAGGACTTTAAAAAAAAATATATATATCTGTCGTCCAGTATTTTACAGTGTAACCAGTGTCATAGTGCGACAGTCTAGTGGTGGTGACTGAGTTTATGCCATTGTTTACTACTTGATATAATCTGATAATTAAAAAAGTAATGGAAAAATTAGTGTAAAGAAAGAAGGATGTAGGCAAGGACGTGGGCGTTCTGATAAGAGTATGGAAGCAAGATGCAAGTCATGAGTCTGGGCATGTTGATACAGAGCCTGCTGCTGAGGCACAACAACACGGCTTATGCAGGATCCCTGTCCACGCTCCCGATTAGCAGTACGCCACTACTAAATTCAGAGCAGCGTGACAAGGTGTTGATGTGAATAGCGGATAATGTGGCCAGTCAGTTTGCCACCACACACTGTTAAATTATGGTTCAGGAAGCATCAGAGGAGATTGTGTCCACCTATCCCCCAAACACTGCACTTCTACTGTCTCAGGATGATAAGGAGAGGGTGGATGAAGAAGTGACTGGTACAACTGTTGAGCCGACTGGAGCCATCATGTCAGAGGGATAGGAAATCTGCTGCAAGAGGCAATGCTGTGGCCAAATGGAGAAGGCGGGCCATACCCAGTGGTATCAAAATTTTGATGACAAATGATTTGTCTTTTACAAGTTGTACCGTGCAAAGATCAGCAATGGGCCACCACCAGGCTGACCACCACCAGCATGCTCCAGCACATGTCAGTGAAGAACCCAAATAGCTGGGACGAAGGCCGTGCTCCTTAATAAGCACCTCTGGGTCACACCACTGCTTCCCGCCTTGCACCCGCCTCCCTCGCCCAAAAATTTTAGAGGTTCACAGCGTGCTCTCACCCTCACAATTTTTTGATACGGTCACAGGCTATAATCCACAATTTTAAGGAGGGTCAAATCAACAGGTTCTTATCCACAATTTTTAAGAGGGTCACAACAGGCTCTTACCCACAATGTTTAACAGGGTCACAAAAGGCTCTTACCAACAATTTTAATAGGGTCACAACAGACTCTTATGCACAGTTTTCAACAGGGTCACAACAGGCTTTTACCCACAATTATAATAAGGGTCCTTACATGCTCTTACCTACAATTATAATGAGGTTCACAACAGGCTCTTACCCACATGCAAAGATCAGCAAGGGAGCCACCACCACAAGCATGTGCCAGCACATGTCAGGGAAGCACCCAAATAGCTGGGGTGAAGACTTTGATCCTCAATAAGCACATGTGGAAACTGTGAACTGGGACTGACCATTCAGGTTCTTTAAATGAAAAAAAAAAGTATGGACAAACACTTGTAAAGAGTAGTGGGTTGTACAACAAGGCTTTAAGGGGCTTGTGTGGATGTGAAAACAAGTCTGTGTTTATCCTGTTAAAGATCCTGTGGATGAATGTGTTTGTTCGGAGAAGATTCAGTGACTGCCTGTTCAGTTCAGATTTATAGCTGACAATTGGTGTGTCTTCCTAGATAAGAACTATTAGTTTTGTCAATCCTGACAATTTTTTTCCAGCTGATATTAAAGCAAATGTACCATCAGGTACATCATTTTAAGTTTTATTACAGGAATAGCCTGGCGTCGGGAAGCTGGTGGCGTGTTCCTTTTTTTGAACTGCCGCCCAGTTCCCGCGCACAGGATGGTCTATTCCCAGGCATCAGCCAGGCCCAGTGTTGATACTAATAGGAGAAATGGAATTAAGGGTTGGAGAAGTGGATGAAAAACAGGAGGATTGGTTAAACAGGTGAAAAATATTGTAACATCAAATAAGATCTTGGAGAGGAAAATAACTGACTCAGAAAATACAATTCCATATGGAGAAGAAAGCCAAGGGCACTCACCCGTCTGTTGTGAAGATTCTTTATTTCATAGTGCAATAAAATCACCAAATTGCACACTCATCGGAGCAGACTCTATCCTATATTATAGCGTGGTCATGATGGCCATTTCGCGCGCATACGTGCTTCGTCATGCGCGCGAAATGGCCATCATGACCACGCTATAATATAGGATGGCGTCTGCTCCGATCAGTGTGCAATTTGGTGATTTTATTGCACTATGAAATAAAGAATCTTCACAACAGACGGGTGAGTGCCCTTGGCTTTTCTTCTCCATATGGAATTGTATCACAATGTTTAAGTGCATTCTAAAGGAGCACCCCCGCCACTAATCAACACTAGTCCATTACACGTCCAGTCACATAACCCGATTATGTGCTAGGAGTAGTGCCGGTGATATCTCTCCACATAATACTGACTCAGAAAATAGATAGAGGAGGAAGAATTTAAGGATAATAGGCTTCCCAGAGAAAGTGGAAGTGGTGGAGTGTGTTGACTTTATTGAGAAGTGGCTACTGAAGTCATACGATAATATTGGTCACTCTGGCAGATTTGGGATAGACAGGGCTCACAAAGTTACATTCACCCAAGTTGGAGCAGGGTTCCATTGAGGGGGGAGTCAAAGATATAATAAATCTAATGGTGCGTTTACACAGAGAGATTTATCTGACAGATTTTGGAAGCCAAAGCCAGGAACAGACTATAAACAGGGAACAGGTCATAAAGGAAAGATTGAGTTTTCTCCTCTTTCCAAATCCCTTCCTGGCTTTGGCTTCCAAAATATGTCAGATAAATCTCTCTGTGTAAACGCACCATTAGAGTAGCCTTTCAAGAATAATCTTTGCATTATGTTCCCAGGGCTTGTTAAGAGAGGTGGTTGATATTAAATATGAATCAAGGAGTATATCCGAACATGCGCAATTATGGGTGAGATTGAAGGGGAAGGGCAATTTCACTGATGGGAACTATAGGTATAAATCCACAATGATTATCCTATTTAAAGGGAACCTGTCACCCCCAGTGCCAGGGCAGAGCCCGGACGCCCCCGGGGTGGAGCACCATATACTTACGGCTTCCACAAAGTCCTGGTCCCAGAGCCCGTCCCGCAGCAGAGATATCCCCGTCCGAAGCCGCGCGCACTCACCATAGAGAATGACGAGCGTCGTAATTCAGGGAGCTGGGAGTCTTTACCTGACAAATGGGAGGCCCCTAAAAAAAATGCTTGAGTCTCCCATTGACAATATTAAGTTAAGTTATTTACGCGAATCGAGCATTTGAATATCGAAAAATACTTAACTCGAGTAATAAGCATTCAAGCATTTTAGTACTCGCTCATCTCAACTCCCCACTCTTTTTCTTTTTCCTTTTCTTTTTTTTTTTTTTAACAATATTTTATTAAGTAGGCAAAAGCAAGAAAACATCTCAAAAGGAGCATGTGAAAATAATTATGATTACAGATATTGTTTACAATAGTAAATCCTTAGTGATATTGTCTAAATACAATGAAATAAGATCATCCCTACAATTTCTTATAATATACCAGCAACAATGAAAAATGCAGAAAAGACGTAAAATATCTCCAGATAGTAGATGATGTTTCAGGTTCATAATAAATATGGGAGTGAACCGTAATAGTAAATCATTGTTGCCATAAATTTAGTAGGAAAACAGTATATCATTCTGATGTAAAACAGAATAAGAACAACAAACATAAACTATTAACTGCAGCCAGAAACAAGATTATTGCAAGAATAAATGGGCCCAATGGCCCATAGGTACCAGCCAACCCCCCCCCCCCCACTAATGTATTCTAAGGATGCCCAGTGTTCCTTGAATATCTTCTTTACTGTACCACTCAGAACCACGGAATTGAATCATAACATTTGTTCTCTCAGTTGGAGATAATTCACGTTCAATGAATCTGCACCAAGTGGAGAAAAAACTAAATGTGGAGCAGTTACCAGGTGGGTGTTGGGTATCTAACCTCTCTACAAAAAGAAAATCCTTGAGCTGGTTGGATAATTCCTATACAGAGGGGATAGATTCTTCAAGCCAATGTCGTAGTAGGCATTTCTTGAATGCTAATATAGATGAATACCACGCCTGGAAGTATTTCCTGAGGAGACACTTTGTAGTGAAGTTGGTAAATAATGAAAAAGGCAGCACATCAAATCAGGAGTGAGATGGAAATCTCAAATCTGATTTATTAATTTTACACATTCCCCACTCGTTCTATTGATCAGTCAGGGTCTGAACACTCAGACCTTGAACAATAAAAACTTTTGATATGTCTCTCTGACGTGAAAAGTTTTTATTATTGACTCTAATGGCCCTTATTACACGGGATGATTATCGCTCAAAAAATCATAAGATCGTTTAGATTTGAATGATAATCGTTCAGTGTAATAACAGACAACAATCAAACGACCAACGAGAAATCATTAGTTGTTTGATAGAATTTGGACCTATTTTTATGGTTGATCGTTCGCAAATCGTTCACATGGAATAAGACGTCGTTCGCAGTAGCGACGAATGCAAAAGCGACAACAAGATGACCGCAAGAACGATCATAAGTAGCGATTATCATTCCGTCTAATTGTGCAAACGATTTCAGGTCGTTCGCCATAGCGGTCGTTTGAGATTGTTTATCGTTAATCGTTGATCGTCAGAAAATCTCTTCATGTAATAGTACCATAAGGTTTTCTGTTCAATTTTAGAATGTTTGCAGTTCCAGTCTTTGTGTGTGCACAGTATGGGAGCCATCATGGATTGGTGAAAAGAATAAACTCTTGCAGGTCTTTTCACAAAGCTACAGCCTGGGGAAGGGGGGGGGCTGTTCCCTCAGCCTGTGCTGTGTGCACCTGCAGTTACCAAAATCGGTGGGCCCGGTGCGCAGCCCCAATGCCCTGAAAGTGTCCCAATACATACCTTATAACTTTATAAAGATATCACCAATGATACCATTACATAATACCGCCACACCATGACCACTATCACTACAGACCCTATAACAGAGTGCAGTTACATCCATTTACTCACAGGGGGCATCTTCTCTGATCATAGTCTTTTTCCTTTTCTTTCTCTCCATTCAGCGTGGGCCATCTTGAAGTCTTCCCCCGACTGTGAATCCTCTCTCCGGAAACATTTTAGGCTCCAACACATACAGTAGTCACACCCCTCTGTCCCTATACAGTAGTTACACCCCTCTGTGCTCCCACTTAATAATTAGGTATGCTCTGTGCCCCAATATAGTACTAAGGTCCCTATATAATATAGGCACCTCTGTGCAGCCCCAGTGTAGTATAGATCCCCTGTGTGCTGCCCCCAGTAGTATAGACAGCTGTGTGCTGCCCCCAGTAGTATAGACAGCGGTGTGCTTCCCCCAGTAGTATATACCCCTTGTGTGCTGCCCCCAGTAGTATATAGACCCCTGTGTGCTGCCCCCAGTAGTATATAGACCCCTGTGTGCTGCCCCCAGTAGTAAAGACAGCTGTGTGCTGCCCCCAGCAGTATATATACCCCTGTGTGCTGCCCCCAGTACTATAGACCACTAGGTGCTGCCCACAGTAGTATATAGACCCCTTGTGCGCTGCCCCCAGTAGTATAGACCCCATTGTGCTGAACCAAGTAGTATATAGCCCCCCTCTGTGCTCCCCCAGTTATATATACCCCTGTACGCCCCCAGTAGTATATAGCAAACCTGTGCACTCCCCCAGTTATATATAGACCCCCTGTGCGCCCCCCCCAGTAGTATATAGACCCCTGTGTGCTGCCCCCCAGTAGTATATAGACCCTTGTGTGCGCCCCCCAGTAGTATATATATCCCCTGTGTGCCCCTCAGTAGTATATAGCCTCCCGTATGTTCCCCCAGTTATATATACCCCCTGTGCACCCCCAGTAGTATATATATACCCTGTGCGCCCCCCAGTAGTATATAGCCCCCTGTACGCTTTCTCAGTTATATATACCCCCTGTGCACCCCCAGTTATATATAGACCCCCTGTGCACCCCCTTAGTAGTATATAGACCCCCGCTGTGTGCTGCCCCCAGTTATATAGCCCCCTTTGTGCTCCCCCTCCCATATAGCATATAACAAAAAAAAATACACTTATACACACCTGCGTCCGCGTGTCTTCTCTTCACTTCACCCTTGTGGCCAAGCTGCCTGCGGTCACAGGAGGCCGCCCTCCCCCCTGGCGATGTGGACGCTCAGCTCGAGCGCCGTTGTCACAAATAGAGAGCGACCTCTTGTGACCGCATGGCAAAGCACGGCCCTGCTTAGGATGGGCCCCTTTTAACCAGTGGGCCCAGTGCACGTGCACCATTTGCCCTCTGGTTAAAGCAGCCCTGCCAGCATACAGCACAATGTTGTTGCCCCTATGTAGCTATGTATGAGCCATGTTGTTGCCCCTCTGTATAACACAGAGGGTTAACAACATGGCTCATGCATAGCTACAGAAGGGCAACAACATGGCACATGTATGCAGTGTGCAGTGAGATTCTCTTGGACTATATATATATATAATATATATATATATATATATAAACATAGAAGATTGTCGGCAGAAAAAGACCACTGGGTCCATCTAGTCTGCCCTTTTAGTATTTTCTTTCTTATTATCTTAGGATAGATATATGTTTATCCCAGGCATGTTTAATTCTGTTATTGTAGATTTACCAACCACCTCTGCTGGAAGTTTGTTCCAGATATCTACTACTCTTTCAGTAAAATAATATTTTCTCACATTGCTTCTGATCTTTCCCTTAACTAACCTCTCACTATGTCCTCTTGTTCTTGAGCTCAGTTTTTTTTTTTTACTAAAAACGCTTCCCTCCTGAACCTTATTAAGTCCTTTAACATACCTAAAATCTCCCCTTTCCCTTCTTTCCTCCAGACTATACAGATTCAAATCTTTAAGTCTTTCCTGATATGGTTTATGCCTCACACCCTCCACCATTTTTGTAGCCAGTCTTTGAACCCGTTCTATTTTATTAATATCCTTTTTTAGATGAGGTCTCCAGAACTGAACACAGTATTCCAGATGTGGCCTCACCAGAGCTCTATACAGGGGATCACAATTTCCCTCTTCCTACTGGTCATACCTCTAGCTATACACCCTAGCATACGATTTGCTTTCCCCACCGCCTGGTTGCACTGGTGACTCATTTTAAGGCTGTCAGAAATCACTACCCCTAAATCCTTCTCTTCTGAAGTCTTTTCCAACACAGTACTGCCTATGTGATACTCGGATAGAGGATTCCTCCTCCCCAAGTGCATTATTTTACATTTGGAAAAATTTAACTTCAATTTCCACTGTTTGAATCACTTATCTAGCAAAGCTAAATCATTTTCCATATTACTGACACCTCCAGGAATATCAACCCCATTGCATACTTTTGTGTCGTCAGCAAACAGACAAACTTTACCTACCAAACCTTCTCCTATGTCACTTACAAACATACTAAAAAGAATAGGACCCAGAACAGACCCTTGTGGCACACCACTTGTAACCAGTCTCTGCTCGGAATATACACCATTAACAACAACCCTCTGATATCTATCCTTCAGCCAACCACAAATCCACTGAACTATCCAGGGATTAAGTCCAATTTTCTCCAACTTCTCTATCAGCTCTTTATGGGGAACTGTTTCAAAAGCTTTGCTGAAGTCCAGATAGGCGATATCCACAGCACCACCTTCATCCAGCACTTTTGTGGCATAATTAAAGAAATCAATGAGATTAGTCTGACATGATCGGCCCTCAGTAAAGCCATGCTGGTTTGGATCCATCAAACCAGCATGGCTTTACTGAGGGCCAATCATGTCAGACTAATCTCATTGATTTCTTTGATTATGCCACAAAAGTGTTGGATGAAGGTGGTGCTGTGGATATACATATGAGAGAGAGACTAACTAGCCTCTATTCACCACCTGTAGACCCCTCTTCCCCACATATACAGTATATATGGTATATATGTGGGGTTTATAGGAGGTAGGTGGGTAAGCATTAACCCCTGAGGAAGTTCCCAGTGAGGAGGAGCGTGGGGAGCAGTGGACCCCAACATGGCCCTTCTGACAACTTGGTGATATTTTGGTCATTCTTTGGTGGCAAGAAGTCATCAGACCACTAGGGGGGGGGGGGTCCGGGGAAAGGATTAGGGTGGCTTCAGATGTGGCTGGGAAGGTGGGAGTGGTCAAAAAGTTGCTGTTTAGATGGCCCTGAATGGGTGTATCCTCTTTCTTCAGGACACTTGCATAAAGAATGACATCATTCATCCTATACCAAAATGTAGTCATGGGTGACTGCGGGGGAATTGGAAGAAGGTTAGCATGAAAAGGAGGGTGATGGAAAAATGCGGAGACTAATATTTTTGTATGGCAGGTAGTGCTGAGACCAGTGCGGGCTGATAAAAATCATTATGGCAGTCAAATGCTAAATAGAAAGTGATATAACTGTTCACTGCTTACACCCCAGTAATAATCTAGATTTAAATTGTTCAAATTCATAAACTATAGTTATGTCACATAGTAATTTTCTGCACCATAATGAATGTACTGTTGCACAGTTTGTGAAATATGCTTCATAACACATACATTAAATTATAAATGTGACAGAGTGGAATAAAATTAATTCTTATATTGTGTTTTATGCAACAACTGTAATTAGTTAGGTTAGAATGTGAAGACTTCTGTATAGAGACTTAAGTGTACAAGTTTATTAATAATGTAAAGAAAATGAGCCAAGTTCATCAACATTAACAAATAAAAAGCCTATGCGCGAGCATAATTTGCAATACTTGTAGGATTTTTTTTAGGCATGCACATCTTTTATTTATCAGTCATTCCTCCAATGCCTTTCACTTTTTCATGAGCGTCTATGAAATTTGAAATAAGAGGATATCAATATTTCAGACAGATATGGCTTTATTAAATATATTCTAGATTCCCCAACTACAACTAATTACGGAAGAAGTTTATGTTTGAAAAATAATTCAGACCATTAACTGCAATGTAATGGCTTGCCAACTTTATCTTCAAAAGTTGTTTTATTTTTTTTTTCTGCAATATGTGCAAAGTTAGCCCCTTCGTGCTGCAGCTAGTTTGGGCCTTAATGACCAGGCAAATTTTTCAAAATCTGACCTGTCTCACTTTATGCTCTTATAGCTCAGTGATGCTTTAACGTATGCTAGCGATTCCGAGATTGTTTTTTCGTGACATATGGCACTTTATGTTAGTGGCAAAATTTGGTCACTACTTTGGTGTGTTTTTTGTGAAAAACATCAAAATATCATGAAAAATTAAAAAAATTAGCATTTTATGAACTTTGAAATTCTCTGCTTCTAAAAAAAGAAAGTCGTAGCACATAAATTAGTTACTAAGTCACATTACCAATATGTCTTCTTTATTCTGGCATAATTTAATAAACATATTTTACTTTTTTAGGGTGTTATGGGGCTTAGAAATTTATCAGCAAATTATCACATTTTCGTGAAACTGATTTTTTTAGGGACCAGTTCTTTTTTTAAATGGATTTAGAAGTCTGTTATCCTGAAACCCCCATAAGTGACCCCATTTTGGAAACTACACACCTTAAAGAATTAATCTAGGGGTATAATGAGCATTTTAACCCTACAGGGGCTGGAGGAAAGTATTCACAATTAGGCAGTAAAAAAAATGAAAATTTTAATTTTCCGATAATATATACGTTTAGATTAAAGTTTCTCATTTTCAAAAGGAATATGAGACAAAAAGCACCCCAAAATTTGTAATGCAGGTTCTCTTTAGTACAACGGTACCCCATATGTGGGCGTAAACCACTGTATGGGCACACAGCAGGGCTCAGAAGGAAGGGAGCGCCAATTAGCTTTTCCAATGCAAATTTTACTGAAGGAGTTTCTGAGCGCCAGGTGCGTTTGCAGTGCCCCTGTAGTGTCAGCAGAGAGAAAAACCCCCCATAAGTCACCCCATTTTGGAAATTACACCCCTCAAAGAATTCATCTTGGTGTGTGGTGACCATTTTGACCCCACAGGTATTACAGGAAAGTATTCAAAAGAAGACAGTAAAAATGAAAAACTCGAATTCTTCCAATAATATGTTCGTTTAGTTTGAAATTTCTCAATTTCACGAGGAACAAGAGGAAAAAAGTACCCCAAAATTTGTAACGCAGGTTCTCCTGAGTACAATGGTACCCCATATGTGGGTATAAACCACTGCATGGGCACACAGGAGGGCTCAGAAGGAAAGGAGCTCCAATTAGCTTTTTCAATGCAGATTTTGCTGCAGAAGTTTCCGAGCGCCAGGTGCGTTTGCAGAGCCCCTGTAGTGCCAGCAAAGTAAAATCTCGCCATAAGTCACTCCATTTTGGAAAGTGCACCCCTCAAAGTATTCATCTTGGTGTGTGGTGACCATTTTGACCCCACAGGTATTAGAGGAAAGTATTCAAAAGTAGACAGTAAAAATGAAAAACTCAAATTTTTCCAATATTATGTTCTTTTAGTTTGAAATTTCTCAATTTTATGAGGAACAAGAGGAAAAAAGTACCCCAAAATTTGTAACGCAGGTTCTCCTAAGTGAAAAGGTACCTCATATGTGGGCATAAACCACTGCATGGGCACACAGGAGGGCTCAGAAGGAAAGGAGCGCCAATTAGCTTTTTCAATGCAGATTTTGCTGAAGAAGTTTCCGAGCGCCAGGTGTGTTTGCAGAGCCCCTGTAGTGTCCGCAGAGTAAAATCTCCAATAAGTCACCCCATTTTAGAAAGTGCACCCCTCAAAGAATTTATTTTGGGGTGTGGTGAGCATTTTAACCCCACAGGTGTTTGAGGAAAGTATTCAAAAGTAGACAGTAAAAATGAAAAACTCGATTTTTTTCCAATAATATGTTCCTTGAGTTTGAAATTTCTCAATTTCTCGAGGAACAGGAGAGAATGTCACCCCAATATATGTAAAGCAGGTTCTCCTGAGTAGAACGGTACCCCATATGTGGGCATAAACCACTGCATGGGCACAAAGCCGGGCTCAGAAGGGAAGGAGCGCCAATTAGCATTTTCAGTGCAGATTTTTCTGAAGAAGTTTCTGAGCGCCAGGTGCGTTTGCAGAGCCCCTGTAGTGTCAGCAGAATAGATTCCCCCCAAAAGTCACCCCATTTTGGAAAGTGCACCCCTCAAAGAATTCATCTTGGGGTGTGGTGACCATTTTTACCCCACAGGTATTAGAGGAAAGTATTCAAAATTGGCCAGTAAAAATTAAAAACTCTAATTTTTCCAATAATATGTTGGTTTAGTTTGAAATTTCTCAATTTGACGAGGAACAGGAGAGAAAATGTACCACAAAATCTGTAACGCAGGTTCTCCTGAGTACAACGGTACCCCATATGTGGGCATAAACCACTGTATGGGCACACAGCAGGGCTCAGAAGGGAAGGAGTGCCAATTTACAGGAGCAAAACCGCAGCTAGTAATGGTTATTAGAATAGCGCAGTTACTAAAATAAGATAAAAAAAATGAGATTACAGGTAATGTGGGGTGGTCACGGGCAACCTGGGGTGGTTATGGGCAACCTGAGGTGGTTACAGGTAATCTGGGGTGGTTACGGACAACATGGGGTGGTCACGGGCAACCTGCTGTGGTTACGGCAACCTGGGGTGGTTACAGGCAACGTGGGGTGGTTACGGGCAACGAGGGGTGGTTATGGGCAACGTGTGGTGGTCACGGGCAACCTGCTGTGGTTACGGCAACGTGGGGTGGTTACAGGCAACGTGGGGTGGTTACAGGCAACGTGGGCTGGTTACAGGCAACGTGGGCTGGTTACGGGCAATCTGCTATGCTTACAGACAATCTGGGATGGTTACGGGAAACGTGGGGTGGTTACGGGCAACCTGCAGTGCTTACAGACAATCTGAGGTGGATACGGGCAACGTGGGGTGGTTACGGGCAACCTGCAGTGCTTACAGACAATCTGGGGTGGTTACGGGCAACGTGGGGTGGTTACGGGCAACCTGCAGTGCTTACAGACAATCTGGGGTGGTTACGGGCAACGTGGGGTGGTTACGGGCAACCTGCAGTGCTTACTGACAATCTGGGGTGGTTACGGGCAACGTGGGGTGGTTACAGGCAATGTGGGGTGGTTACGGATAAACTGAAGTTCTTATAGGCAATCTGGGGTGGATACCTGTAATCTGGCATGGGCACCACAATCTGGAGGGGGTCATTGGCAATTTGGGGTGGTCAGAGGCGCCGTGGCATGGTCAGAGGCGACGTGTGGTGGTCAGAGGTGACGTGTGGTGGTCAGAGGCGACGTGCGGTGGTCAGAGGCGACGTGCGGTGGTCAGAGGCATCGTGGCGTGGGCAGAGGCATCGTGGCGTGGTCAGAGGCAACGCGCGGTGGTTACGTGCAATCTGGGGGGGGGGGGGGTACATGTAATCTGGCATGATTACGGGGAACCTGGGGGGGTTATGTGCAACCTGGAAGGGTTACAGACAATCTGGGATTGTTACTGATAAACTGAAGTGCTTATAGGTAATCTGGGGTGGGTACATGTAATTTGGGGTGGTTACGGGCAATCGGGAGGGGGTCACTGGCAATTTGCGGTGGTTACGGGCAACGTGCGGTGGTTACGGGCAACGTGCGGTGGTTACGGGCAACGTGCGGTGGACCAAATTGGTCTCTGTCACTTTAAATTTTCAGAGCTTGGCTGGTTGTGGAGCGCATGCGCACTTCATAACCAGCCAGGACGTCGAGGAGGACGGAGCTCCAGGAGCAGGTGAGTATATGGGGAAGGGGGGGTGACTGGGGGACGGGGGGTGACAGGGGGGGTGGGGGGCGACTTGGGGGGTGGGGTGACATCACTTTTTATCCCCTGTCACCAATCATTTATTGTGACAGGGGATAAAAAGTGCCGGGAGCACATGGTACAAGCGATCAGCGGTATATAGTATATACCACTGATCGATTGTACCGGGACCCCACAGGGGGGGTCCCCGATGACTGCCCCATGCTCTCCGCTACCTCCGGTGGCGGAGAGCATGGGGCTTTCATTCATTTTAACTTTTCCATCGCTGTGAACCGACATTAGTCGGTTCACAGCGATGTCGGCGGCCATCTTGGAAATGATGGCCGCCGGGGGAGGGGGGTTAGAGATCGCCCTACTAGGGGGGGCTGATCTGAGGTCTGGGGGACATTTATTTCATCTCCCCCCGCCGTAGATTCACGGCGGGGGGAGATGAAAGGCGGCGGCAGCACCGGTAATCTCCTTTACCGACGGCGCCGCTATAACGTTAATAGCGGCGATCGGCGGTAAGGGGGGGGGCGGGACGGACCCCACACACTGCCCCAACCCCTCAGCTACCTCCGGTAGCCGGGGGGATGGGGTGGGGGCCGTCCCGGCCCCGCAGCCTTATTCTCTGCCATCGACGTAAAAAGCTGATGGCAGCAGAATAAGGACCATTAGTGACCGCCGTAAAAAGCCGTATCGGCGGTCACTAAGGGGTTAGGTTTGAAAGAAACCCCAGAGCAGATTCCCCAAAGCTCAAAATTCTGATCCCACATCCAATCTCCTTTTGTTTACAGTCAACAAACCTCAATTTTTTTTAAGAAATTGTAGTACCCTTTTTTTTACAGTACGCCTCATACAGTATTGTATTAAAAAACAAACAAACATATTTTTCTGCGTATAAGACGACTTTTTAACCACCAAAATCTTCTTAGAAGTCGGGGGGACGTCTTATACACCAGGTATGGTCGCACCATACGGTGGGAGAGCTTAAAAATGGCCACATCCCCACCATATAGGGCAACTACTACAAAAGAACAAACAATTCTACTCACCTGTGACCCATTTCCGACAGCTGGGTGTCTCCAGTCCCGTTCCCGGAACAGGCAGTGTGACGCATGGCTGGCGGGAATGGGTCACAGGTGAGTTGATTGTTGTTGGGTTTTTTTTTCTCTAGCTGCAGTTAACTTCTGCCTGCCCGCAGCAGGGCTCCAGCTAGTAAATCCTGCTGCGGTCAGGCAGGGGTTAACATTTTCCGGCGTATAAGGTGAACCACTGAGAATCTTCTTAAAAGTCAGGGGTCGTCTTATATGCCCAGTCGTCTTATACGTCGGAAAATACGGTATGAGTTTGACTTAGCACAATGCTTTAGGCCCTGTTCACACGTAGCAAAACTAGTGGAATTCTAATATAAGCTAATTGTGGCCTTGCATGAAGTGCTCTTTTATGTGCAGTGTAGATGCTCTATTGTATGTCCATTAAAGAGGATATTCCATGGAATCACCGTAAGGCTACGTTCACACGTAGCAAAACTGGCGGAATTCTGCAGCAGAATTGTCCGCCGCGGAATGCAGTTAGCCTCCCTCTCATAATGTGAGTCTATGGGAGACGCGCGCTGCTGTTCTCACAGCATCTCTCCGCGCTGAAGAATGAACATGTTTATTCTTCAGCGCGGGGAGAGCAGCAGCGCGCGCCTCCCATAGACTCCCATTATAAGAGGGAGGCTAACGGCATTCCGCGGCGGACAATTCTGCTGCAGAATTCCGCCAGTTTTGCTACGTGTGAACGTAGCCTTACGGTGATTCCATGGAATATCCTCTTTAATGGACATACAATAGAGCATCTATACTGCACATAAAAGAGCACTTCATGCAAGGCCACAATTAGCTTATATTATAATAAAGGCAAATTGCATCTGTTGTTTTAAGATGGCTATGTACAGTGTTAGTACTAATACTAGTAGTAATGTATAAGTGATGGAAGTAAAGCTGCCATTTATTTTCTTGCACCCCCAAAAAGAAAAAAAATCTAAGCCTCTGTGAATAAATAGGTTCTTTTTTAGTGCTCATCTCTTATAAAATATTCATATATCGCAGTACTGTATTTGTCCTTTAGACTTCCCTGCAAAAATGGATAAAATACCAGAGCAAGTCTTTTGATCAAGTATCTACCATACACTTAATGAAAGAATGAACAAGCCTTCAGACAGCAACCTTGAGACGGAGTGCTGTGTCATTCAATCTGCTTACCAAGCTGGAAAGTCATACTGACTTACAATACGTACACATACACATATACACTTTTTCTTGTGTATGCTTTTGGTGGGGACAATTGAAATTTTTATGCTAGGCATAATCGAAAAGTCTTCCAAGTCCAAGAGATCTTAGAGATCCGCATTCTATGGGTGTGTAATTAGGTGAACGTCCCAGCAAATTCAGCAAAGCAAGTACACACACATACACACACAGCATCATTCAGCCATAACATTAAAACAACCTACTTACAGTATATTGTAATATTGTGTATATCTCTGAGGGTGTCTTTTGACATCTGATTGATGCTGCCTATATTTATTGATATATATATATTGATAATCTGGCACACCGGGCAAATGCTCACAGGGCTGCCAAGATTATCAATCGATGGGCCGCCGGTATCGTCGCACATTTGCACTGGCTCTCACCAGTGGCTGCAAGAACAGCGCAGCCCGCCACCACGCTATTCACTCAGCACCTGCAGAAGGCCAGTGCCTGGCACTGCAAGCCCTGTCCTTGCCCTTTAACTGTGAGCATTCATGATGAACGCTCACAGTTAAATGGTATGGCCACACTCAGACTAACAGAGCCAGGGAGCCATTGGTCCCCGGCCCTGACGGTCACTCTTGTGCCCGGAGGCAGCATAATACCTCCATCCACAAGAGGCTGCTCTATCTCCCTGCTCCCCAGCATGGCCGCTCCTATTCCCATTCAACGGCACACGAGTGACGCTGTCACGCTGGGAAGCCTCTTGTTGCCGGAGGTATTATGCTGCCTCTATCAAAGAGGTCGCTCTATCTCCCTGCTCCCCAGCGTGACAGCTTCACTCGTGCGCCGGTGAATCGGAAGAGAGAGCAGCCGATTACAGACAAGAGAGGAAGAACTTGGGGAACGCTGGCATAAGTGAGTATGTGGTTTTATAATTTTTTTTATACTACACTGCAATGTATCAGTACTATGCTCAGGTGGAAGGGGGTGACTACAGGAAGCCTAGGGGGATAAAGGGGTTAACTACAGGAAGCCTATGGGGAGGGGAGGGTTAACCACAGGAAGCCTATGTGGAAGAAGGGTTAACTAGAGGAAACCTATGGGGAAGGGGGGTTAACTACAGGAAGCCTATGGGGAAGGGGGGGTTAACTACAGAAAGCCTGTGAGAAGGGGGGGGGGTTAACTACAGGAAGCCTGTGGGGAGGGGAGGGTTAACTACAGGGAGCCTATGGGAAGGGGGGGGGTAACTATAGGAAGCCTATGTGGAAGGGGGTTAACTACAGGAAGCCTGTGGAGAAGGGGGGTTAACTACAGGAAGCCTGTGGGGAAGGGGGGTTAACTACAGGAAACCTGTGGGGAAGGGGGGTTAACTACAGAAAACCTATGGGGAAGGGGGGGTAACTACAATGGGGATAACTACAGGTATAATGGGAGGGGGATTACCTCATTGGTGTTAACTACAGGAATACCTATGGAAGGAGGTTGTGGGATTCCATATACTAATATGTATAAATATAATATGGGGGCACATAGGGGGGGCTATATTATATGGGGGCAGAGAATAGGCATGTTTACCATATGGAGACACAGAGAAGCCTGAATTCTATATTATACTGGCATATATTGGCCATACCTGTTTAGCTGCTTATATGGGGGCACAGAGGGGACATTGTTACTGTGTGGCTCAATACATGGGGACTTTGTATAGAGGTGATTCAGGAGCAAGGAGCCTAAAATTTTTGTCTGGCAGATCCTGTGGGGACAAGTCATGGCAGAACCTCTTGTATACAGCTGTATCTACCTCTTGACTTTGGTATTGTAGAGTCTGGTTCCAGAGAACCACACCCCACAATGCCAACCCTTCCCTGCCACCCCACAACCCCTCTCCTCCCCCCCCCCTTTATACCCCCCTTTCCCCCCAAAAACACCAAGACTTTGTTTGACTAAATATGGCCACAGCAGGCAATGTTTATTTATATCAAAACATACAAACAATTTACGTAAGCTTATTGCAACCAAACCAAATAACTTTTTTTTAGAAAACTAGCACAGGTTACCATAGCCCCGGAGGAGGTCCTTGTAGTTACAATAAGTCTGACGCCCACTTCTAATTATTAATCCCTGTTGTTATTTGCCTCCAGCTGCCCAGCCCGACTCAGAGGCACCAAGCCATGTATGGCTACCAAGACCAACTCCTGCCCTCTGGTGATACACCTAAGAGAGCCCCTTAATGCGCCAGACCTCCAAAATGCTCTAATCATTATTGAGGAGGAGGGTCATACCCCACGATGATCCCCCCCCATCCCCTCACCAATTTAACCTCCAACTACAAGGAACTCCCCCGCCATTTACGAGTAGGCCTTGACTACCTCAAGCCTGCGAGTAACCCTCCAACGGTAACGCCCTTTCAATTCCGTCCTGCAAGGCCAAGGCCCAAAGATCGATACCAATCGCGGTCAAATGAACCCCGTCCCTCAACCACAATCCCTCCTGGCCACTCTCTAATTCCACATGCCGCACGCCCACGCCCCCATTTCGCGTCACAAACCCAGAGATCGCCCTGTTAACTTTAATTCTGGCCTTGTTCAGCCTCTCAACTTATCTGGCTGTGCGCCAAGTCGCCCGTGGAACAATTTCCATCCACAGCCTGAACAGATCGTTCCTTATATCCCTGATCAGCTCCCGCATAGGGCGGACGCCTAAATAATTTCCATCCACATGGAGAACTAATACCTCAGGGGGTCAATCCAACCCCAAACCCTGCTCCATCTGATGACCACGACTTCCCGAGAAAACCAGAGTTACGTCCCGTTCGGGCGGACATCCGCACGCCGAGCACCCCGGACCACGTAGGAGTGCCCGAATATCCAAACTAAGCGTGTGGGTACATCTGAAAAAGGAAAAAACAGGGAAGACATAACGCACCACCTACCGAAGACCACGTAACAACCCCCCCCCCCCCCGCCCCCCAACCCTACCCCCCTTCTGTACAATGCACACTCAATTTAAACGTAATGTGGGCGAACATAACTTTTATGATGGTCGGACTCCCAACGCCCTATTCTTTTATACACGTCCGCTCCCAGACCCCAGCTAGCAGCCTCTGTCACCGCCCCTATCCTAAACAAATGTGGAGCAAAACAGGACGGATCCAACCCGATCGAACTGCAACCGGGAGAGGGAATCCGCAATTGAATTAAAGCTCCCTGGTACATGTACCGCGACCACCCACGCATTCAACCGCAAGCATTCCAACACCAAGCAACACAGCAAGTGCACCACGGGGGGAAGAAGCCGTCAGATTGTTAAGAGCCATCACAACCCCCATATTATCACAATGGAACCTGACCTTTCGATCCCGAAACTTATCACCCCACAAAAACACTGAAACCACCACATGAAATAACTCCAAAAAGCCCAAGTTCCGCTGTAATCCCGTCCCTTCCCAATCCGCCGGCCACCTCTCTGTGCACCACTGCCCCTGACAGTAGGCTCCAAAGCCCCAGCTCCCTGACACCTAGGTGAACAGTTCGAAATCAGCATTGTCCATAACCTCCGCCATCACCAGGGATATATTATATTGCTTCAAGAAGCTGTCCCACACTTTCAGATCATTCCTATGGTCTCGGGTCAACCGAACGAAATGATGAGGGGCCTTTATCCCCGCAGTAGCAGCTGCCAACCTACGACAGAACACCCGACCCATAGGGATGATCCTGCAGGCAAAGTTCAACTTCCCCAGCAGCGATTGAAGCACTTTAAGTTGCACTTTCTTACAAGCCTTGACCCGCCCAACCCCATGCCTCAAGGACAATAATTTTTCCTTCGGCAGCCGACACTCCATAGCATTGGAATCAATAGTGTAGTAGGCCCCTCTGTCTTTTCAGGAGCAAGGGGGACGCCGAAAGACCGTGTCACCCCTTCTAAGCTGTCCAGAAGCGCCCGGAAAATGGGGGACACCCGCCACGTCCCCTACCACCCACTCAATGAATGAGCTGAAAGCCTCGAAGTATGCACAAGAGATGGAATATCCCATGGGCAAACAACGATCCACATAATATGCATCGTCCGAATAGCAGACCAGAAACCGGACACTGTTGGCATGAACCGGTAGGAGCCATAAAGCCGCCTCCACGTCGGCCTTAGCCATCAGGGAGCCTACCCCATAAGCCCAAAACCAGTGCAGCGCTGCGTCAAAAGACGTATAGACCACGGAGCAAAGCTCTGGCTCTATCCCATCATTGACGGATGAACCCCGGGATGTGATAGGTGGTGGATAAGCCAGGACTTATTCGGCTCTTTTTTAGGGACAACCCCCAGGAGGGGGATAATTAATTCCCGTAAGGGGGGGACACTAAAAGGACCTGCCATCCTACCTAATGCCACCTCTTTTGCCAATTTCTTAGTAATAACCTGGGGGCACTGATAAGCAGACTTCAAATTCCTTCAAAAATTAACAGTTCTGCTTCTTTCCGATCAGGGAATCTATTTAGATCCGGGAGCATCGCGAGTAGCTTCACTGCTGTTTCTCCATTGGCTATTTCCTGGCCCTGAACCCCGCCTCTTCCCTTTTCTATAACATCTCGCTGCCCCATGCAAGGTGCTATTACACACTGAGCAGACATGTTTAAATTTGCAATCATTCCCCCATCTACATGGCCCCTCATTGCATTGCCAACAAACCCCGGACTTTTGTCCGACATTTTGGCCGCTGCAGGATGATGCTCCCCCGGAATTTCCATGGCCGGCTGCACCGCCCCCCCTGGAAAGGGATGCCCATAATGAGTTGGGGCCATAACTCTAAGCCACAGGCCTACTGTATTAAGGGTCTGATCACTTTCCGCTGACGGAATTGCTCATCGTAGTGGAGCCACGCCTGGCCTCCGTAAACCCGATGAGCCTCACTAATGGCGTCCATATAGCAGAAGAGGGCCAAACAATGTTCTGGCATTGCTAGGATGGCAAATGCCTGAAGCCAATTATTAAATGTTTGAGGGATCAACAGCCACCGCCTCTTCATCCTCTTTCTTACTATTGTCCTTTTTTTGTTTTATCTAGGGTAAATTTCTCCAATGGAAGAAGCGAAAATATTTCAATATATATGTCCTTCCATATCTTCTCCCTAATCTCCTTCTTTAGATGGGAACCCAGGGGGCCTTCAAAACAGATGTACACCTCCCCCGTCGCCCTATCATCAAACCTCACCTGATCCCCTTCTTTTTCTTTGTCTGTCTGCACCAAAACTGCCACACCCGCCCTAACAAGCACTACGCTCTGCCCCCCCAACACTGAACTCTCCATCCTAGTACCCACAGACCCAGATTGCTGCTGAACCCATGCCGAAATTGGGGAAACCCCCCCACTCACCCCCACCCCAGACTCACACCTCGCCAGAAGCTCCCGCACACTACCAAGCAGCTCACTAATGCTATCCCCGTGGCCACCCAACCCACTCCTACCGCCACCCGTCTGAGTAAGTGGGGAACCTAAACGGGGCCTAACCTCCTCACCCTGAGACATTAAAATAGGGGGAAAAGGGTAAGGCAGGGACAAACACTCACCAGGCGGCGCAGGTGCTGTGAGCCCATCAGCCGGCAGAGGAGACTCCACATGTCGGACATCTGGATCCGCCATCACCGCAGGACTGGGTCTTCTTCCATCATCAAGCACCCCACAAGAAGCACAGCTGGATGCACGGCTGTGGCCTGTGGGCGCTGCCAGGACTGAAGGGCCATGTGCTGCCACATAACGCTGGCCAGGGGCTGCCGGGACAGGCACCCCGTCATCTCTAGAGGGCCGGGTCACTATGGAGCAGGGTCTGGGCCAGGAGGTACTGGGGCTATTCTCTGAGGGCGAGAAGGCCAGCGGTCCGGCCGGAGCATCGCCAGAGGCCGCCGCCGCGGAGTAGTTGGGGGGAGAAGAGGAAGGACGGGCAGGCCCGCCCACACACCAGGAGGGGACCTGTGCCTCAACGCTGGGCCAGGCCGCCTATACGGATTCCTCCCAGACCGAGGCCAGGAGGGTCCTTGGAGGGGCTCCGTGGGCGCCACCTGCATCAATCTGCTCGGGGCTCAACCTTGCCGGTGGTCGGGTCCAGCGGGCGGGGCGCCGGCCGGTATCAGGAGTCGGAAAGGGAGAAGGACCCATCGCCGGGGGAGCGGCTGCCAGCAGCTCCCCGAGCCTCTCCTCCAACCAGGTCCCGTCAGTGGAGCCGGCAGCAGCCCAAAGATGCTCCAGGAGGCCAGGTACTTCGGACATGGTGAGGAGAGGATGGCGCAGGACTATCCGTACTGCTTCACGGTCTCCCGCCGAGTGTTCTCCCGCTCAACCCCCGCCCCCTAATATGCCCTCTGCTGGATAGCCCGCCCAGACCCACGTGCAGGTCCCACCTCCGAACCCCAGTCATGGGGGCCTGCACGTAGGCCTGCGGCCACACTCCAGCCCTTCTATACCATCATTGCACTACAGTCAGTTGTAAGTCTGTAGAACCTCTTGTATACAGCTGTATCTACCTCTATACCATCACTGCACTACAGTCAGTTATAAATCTGCAGAACCTCTTGTATACAGCTGTATCTACCTCTATACCATCACTGCACTACAGTCAGTTATAAATCTGCAGAACCTCTTGTATACAGCTGTATCTACCTCTATACGGTCACTGCTTAGGGAGAATATTGATCTTTAAATAGTGAATATTATTTAGTGCTGTATAGTGGTATGATTCAGTCACTGTATGCTGAGGGTAGTGGTTATCATGTGACGGTATTATTTTTCCTGTGATGGCTGGGTTCACACTATGTACATTTGAGGCTGTATTTGTGAGGCTGTATAGCAACCAAAACCAGGAGTGGATTGAAAACACAGAAAGGCTCTGTTCACACAATGTTGTAATTGAGTGGATGGCCATCATTTAATGGCAAATATTTGCTGTTATTTTAAAACAACGGCTGTGGTATTGAAATAATGGCCGTTATTTACTGTTATATGGCGGCCATCCACTCAATTTCAACATTGTGTGAACAGATCCTTTCTGTGTTTTCAATCCACTCCTGGTTTTGGTTGCTATGAGGACCTGACATGAGGACCAAATACAGCCTCAAATATACATAGTGTGAACCCAGCCGGGCCCACCTGTAATACTGGTATGTATTTTAAGGATGCCCTCACACGGATTTTACTCTGCGAGTTCTGATCACAACGGATTTCACTCTGCAAGTTCTGCAGCGAAATCCGCTGCGGTACTCGGTACTGTCATTTTCTATGGAGTTACATTCTCCCAGCGGATTTTTCATTCTGCTGCCAATATGTAGCCCTTTCTCACTCAACCCAGCAGCTTCCGGACTAATACATGACCTGTCTGCGCTCCCGCCTGCTTTTCCAGCTCCCTACACCACTATCCATGATATATGGCGTGTTGGCTGCTGGAGTTAGCGTGCCAGGGCTCATTTTAAGTCCCAGTCCGGCCCTGACTATATGTATTCCAAACTATCTCCCCTGCTGTGTCTGGTTTTCTCTGAGGTAATGCAAGAATGGGGCCCACACAGACACTGTAGCTAAATGAATGCAGCAGCTTAGTTCAAGCATAGCTTTTTACTCCATATGGGTGCGTGCACACTACGGAATTGCCACGTATAACCCGCAGCACATTCCTTCGCTCGTACCCGCACGCGGCGGCGCATTTCCGGCCGTGCCATAGACACTATTCTATGCACGGGTGGATTACGCATTCCGCCGAAAGAATTGACATGTCACTTCTTTCGGCGGAATGCGGAATCCGCCCGTGCATAGAAAAGTGTCTATGGCACGGGCGGATATGCGCGCCTCCGTGTGCGGGGACGAGCGATGGAATACACTGCGGGTTATACACAGCAATTTCATAGTGTGCACTAAGTGTGGTCTTCCTACATTACCTCAGAGGCATACAGACACAGGGGAGCATGAAGCAGTAAGACAAAGATGTTTGTGTTTTATATAAGGGCAGCACAATAGGGCAGAATATTAAAGATTTTTAAGTGCAGGAGGGGATAAGCTGGGATAAGCTGCAGGTTTTTGTGGGGAATGTGGACAACATTCTACTTGTCCCTGCTTACTTGAATGACATCACACCCAGGGGCACCAGGGGGCCCGTGGCCTGGGCCCCCCAGAGCTGACTGTCTGAAGCACCCGGGGGCCGAGCAGGCCTCCCGGGTGTTAAGTGTCGTGATTGACAGCGCGAGAAACCATAGGCTTCCTGCACTGTCAATCACTCTTGTGACCGCAAGCAGCGTTTTGCTTGCGATCACAAGAGTTTCCGCCCGATGAGCAGCTCCCTGCCGAAGTCCCGGGCAGCGCCATCATTGAGCGCCGCGGCGGCTGGGACTTCCGGTTTGCGTTCCCTGTACAGGAAGTCCCAGCCACCGGGGCGCAGCCTGAGCTCAGTGATGGCGCTGCCTGGGACTTCAGCAGGGAGCGGCTTATTGGTCGGAGGAAGAGAGAAGAGGAGACCGGCGACCGACGGGGGAGCGTGTGGTTAGGTGAGTTGTATTTTGTTTATTTTTATCAGAGGGGAACACTGGGGGCTATATGGGGGCTGAGGATGCACAACACTGGGGGCTATATGGGGGCTGGGGATGCACAATACTGGGGGCTATATGGGGGCTGGGGATGCACAATACTGGGGGCTATGTGGGGAAGGGGATGCACAATACTGGGGGCTATGTGGGGGGATGCACAATACTGGGGGCTATGTGGGGAAGGGGATGCACAACACTGGGGGCTATATGGGGGCTGGGGATGCATAATACTGGGGGCTATGTGGGGAAGGGGATGCACAATACTGGGGGCTATATGGGGGATGGGGATGCACAATACTGGGGGCTATATGGGGGATGGGGATGCACAATACTGGGGGCTATATGGGGGCTGGGGATGCATAATACTGGGGGCTATGTGGGGAAGGGGATGCACAACACTGGGGGCTATATGGGGGCTGGGGATGCACAATACTGGGGGCTATGTGGGGAAGGGGATGCACAACACTGGGGGCTATGTGGGGGCTGGGGATGCACAATACTGGGGGCTATGTGGGGGCTGGGGATGCACAATACTGGGGGCTATATGGGGGATGGGGATGCACAATACTGGGGGCTATGTGGGGGGATGCACAATACTAGGGGCTATATGGGGGATGGGGATGCACAATACTGGGGGCTATGTGGGGGCTGGGGATGCACAATACTAGGGGCTATGTGGGGGCTGGGGATGCACAATACTGGGGGCTAAGGATGCACAATACTGGGGGCTATGTGGGGGCTGGGGATGCACAATACTGGGGGCTATGTGGGGGCTGGGGATGCACAATACTGGGGGCTATATGGGGGATGGGGATGCACAATACTGGGGGCTATGTGGGGGGATGCACAATACTAGGGGCTATATGGGGGATGGGGATGCACAATACTGGGGGCTATGTGGGGGCTGGGGATGCACAATACTGGGGGCTATGTGGGGGGCTGGGGATGGACAATACTGGGGGCTATGTGGGGGGATGCACAATACTGGGGCTATATGGGGGATGGGGATGCACAATACTGGGGGCTATGTGGGGGCTGGGGATGCACAATACTGGGGGCTATATGGGGGCTGGGGATGGACAATACTGGGGGCTATGTGGGGGATGGGGATGCACAATACTGGGGGCTATGTGGGGGCTGGGGATGCACAATACTGGGGGCTATGTGGGGCTGGGGATGCACAATACTGGGGGCTATGTGGGGGCTGGGGATGCACAATACTGGGGGCTATGTGGGGGGATGGGGATGCACAATACTGGGGGCTATGTGGGGGGATGCACAATACTAGGGGCTATATGGGGGATGGGGATGCACAATACTGGGGGCTATGTGGGGGCTGGGGATGCATAATACTGGGGGCTATGTGGGGGCTGGGGATGCACAATACTGGGGGCCTATGTGGGGGCTGGGGATGCACAATACTGGGGGCTATGTGGGGGCTGGGGATGCACAACACTGGGGGCTATGTGGGGGATGGGGATGCACAATACTGGGGGCTATGTGGGGGGATGCACAATACTGGGGGCTATATGGGGGATGGGGATGCACAATACTGGGGGCTATGTGGGGGCTGGGGATGCACAATACTGGGGGCTATGTGGGATGGGGATGGACAACACTGGAAGCTATACGGGGGGGGGGGCTGGACAACATAAGGGGGCTATATGGGGGAGTGGACAACATACAGGGTCATCTCTAAGAGGACTACACAGAAGTAATCTCGGCTCTCCAGCTGTTGCAAAACTACAGCTTTAGCTGTCCAGGCATGATGGGAGTTGTAGTTTTGCAACAGCTGGAGAGTCGAGGTTCCCTACCCCTGATATAGGTGATGCACATGGGGCCATCTATACGGAGCACTGAACAAGGGGCAATCTATAAGCTGTCTACACAGAGGGGGGCATATACTATAAGGGATATATATATATATATATGTTCCTATACAAGGAGTCAGGGCTACTCACTGAAAGAGGGTACAAAGGGGCCATTACAGATGTGCAGTTTGTATACAGATGAGGATGGTGTCAGTGTGAGGAGCCTAATATGTCTGTCTGGCAGATTCTGTGGATTCGTGGCTCCGAGAAGTTCTCATAACGGCCCAGGGCAGATGGAGAAGATAATGAAAAGGGAAGAACTCCGATCAGAGAAGACGTCCCCTGTGAGTCACCTGATGTAACTGCACTGTAATTTATATGGAGTACAGAACCTGTGTAGATCTGGGTGTGTTGATGGCATAGTGGTCGGTCAGGGGTGGGGGTGGATTTGGGGTAGGGGGGGCCCCAATCAAAGGTTTGCTATGGGGCCCAGCCATTTCTAGTTACGCCCCTGATCACACCATAATACAACATGACTTGATATGATAAACAAGGCAATAGCATGATAGCAAAGACACACAGTAAAACTGTCCATATGTTCAGTTAATGATTCATTACTAAAACATATTCACTTATAGCCATTTAACCAAGGGAACCAGATCCCTTTTTACATGTGGTATAGGGTGTACTTAAAGCGAATGTACCATCAGGTACATAACTTTTTTTTTTTTAACATTACCTGGTAAGAGCTAGTGCAGGGATCCCGGTGGCGTGGTCCTTCTTTCAAAACAACGCCCGATTCCTACACTCGCTGTTCTGTTCCCGTGCACGGGCCTTGCTCTGTGCACTGGAGGTGGGGGGCCACCCCCCCTCAGTGAGACAATATCCTCTTCCCTATGCCTTCATTAGAATCAGAGCATAAAGTGATGTATCTGATGGTATGTTCACTTTAAATAGATCACCAACTTTCCAGACAATAAAATCATAATGACCAAAGGAAAATTAATAATGTGAAAATTAGTTCATTAACCCCTTAAGGACAGAGTCTAAAATGGCCTTAACCCCTTCCCTCTTGAGATACTTTTTGCACTTTTGTGTTTTCCTCCTCGTGTTTAAAATGCCATAGTGCTTGCATTTTTTCACCTACAGACCAGAATGTGCCCCTATTTTTTACAACACCCTTGTACTTTGCAGTGATATTATTTAATGTCCTAATTTGTCCATAAAATGTGCTGTGAAACCAGTTTTTATTTTGCAGGGCTTCGTGTTTACGCCGCTCGCCCTATGGTAAAAATGACATGTTATCTATATTCCTTAAATTAGTATGAGTACAACAATAAGCTACTTTTATAATTTTCATTTTACCTGACTTCTTTAAAAAAATAAAATAAAAAAAATAAAAAAATAAAAAAACCTTGCATTTAAAATTGCTCTATTAACATACTTAGAATGCTTTTTTGAAAGGCTATGTTCACACCCTGCTGAAATTGAGTGGATGGCGGCCATTTAATGACAAACAATTATCGTTATTTTAAAATGACCATTGTTTTGAAATAACAGCACTTATTTGCCATTAAATGGCGGCCATCCACTAAATTGTGTGTGTATGAGCATAGCCTTTCCTTGTTTTAATCCACTCCTGGTTTTGGCTGCAATATACTGCAAAAATACTTTGTGGGAACATAGCCTTAGGATAAAATTGGGAAGAAAATAAAATTACACAAATTTGGGGGTTTTTTTGTGTTTACGTAATGCACTTTACAGTAAAACTAACATGTTATCTTTACTCTATAGGTCAGTCATAATACAACGATATGCATGTTAATGTTTTTCTATTTTGTAACAGTAAAACTTTTTTTGCGCAAATAGGTATGATTAAAATACCCTGGTACTCTCATTTTGTATCATTCCCCCTAACCCGCCGTGGCCCAGTAAATATTTTACCTGTCCGTGCTCCCGGCTCCCTGATGTCCTGCTCAGCCAATCAATGAGCTGTCCCGCCACAGTCACTGATTGGCTGAGTGGGATGTCAAGATGCCGGGCGCCACAGAAACAGGCCGGAGTGTGAAAGGGTAAAGCATTCAACGGGCTGTGGCGGATTAAAGCAACTCTGTCCCCCCAAACCACTTGTACCTTCAGATAGCTGCTTTTAATTCAAGATCTGTTCCGGGGTCCGTTCGGCAGGTGATGCAGTTATTGTCCTAAAAAACAACTTTTAAACTTGCAGCCCTGTGCCAAACGGCCGTGGATTGGAGTATCTGTGCCCTAACGTGGCACCACCCCTCCATCCCTCCTCCCCACCCTCTTCACCATTTTTCCTATTCCTCTCCAGTGAACACTGCACAGGTGTCTTAATGATCCAGCCCATGTTTAGTATTCACACAGCTCACAACTGATGAATAGGAAACAATCTGCCTGGAACATTCCTAATGATGAGGATGTTGGGGAGGAGGGATGGAGAAGGTGTGCCAGCCTAATGCATACACAATCTAGGCCACGGCCGTAGGGCATGGGCTGCCGGTTTAAAAGTTGTTTTTTAGGACAATAACTGCATCACCTGCCGAACGGACCCCAGGACAGATCTTGGATTAAAAGCAGCTACTGAAGCTACAAGCGATTTGGGGGGAGTCAGAATGTGGGTACAGAGTCACTCACAGCATGAAATCTGCTGCGATCCGGTATGTGTGAACCCACTCTAAGGCCACCTTCACACACTGTATTTTAGCATTAAACAGCGGCCGTTGTTGCAGGTTGCAACAATGGCTATTGTTTAATGACAGCGATCGCTTTCATTCCAGTGTATGGAACAACAGTTGTAGTGTATACACTACGGCCTGTGTTTTTTTGCGGCTGCACAAAATAATTGACATGTCTATTTTGTGCAGCCACTATTCAGTGAACAGTGGCCGTAAAATAATGCTCCCAGCCGTACATTACATTGTGCTCTATGGCAAATTTGAGTGCAGGCACACCTGAATGTGCCCGCATTCCCAATTAAAATAAAGTGATGTTCATCCTGCAGTATCGCTGGGTGAACATCTCAGACATCGGCCGTTATTTGACCCGGCTGGGTCAAACAACGGCCGATGTTAATACATTGTGTGAACATAGCCTAAGGCTGCTTTCCATTCCCATCTTAAATTTCTCCTTGTGTCCATTATGTTTACCTTTCTCCTCCAGCCCCACTGATCTATCAGTGAGTAGAAATGAGTAAATCTCAGCATACACTCTGCATTTGATTGCTTGTGGCTGAAGAAGGTGGATGCAGCCAACTGCATCAGCCGCTGGTAAGGCTGGGTTCACACTGCGTTTTTACAGTCTGATTAACCTATATGTTTTATGGGGGGGGGGATTATTAAAAAATGGATGCAAAAACAGATGCAATTGTGTGCAATCAGTTTGGATCTGTTCTATTAATTTCTGTTTTTTTTTTAAAAAGGATGCAGGTTGTTTTTTTAACATTTACAAAAATGTGGTTAACCACGTTTTTGTAAATGTTAAAATTAACCATATAAAAATGGATACGTTAAATGTACTGCAAAAACACAGTGTGAACCTAGCCTAATCAAATGCAGAGGTCCAAGTTTGCTTAAGGTTTGTCCATCTATACCAGTGAGTAAATAGATTGTTGCTTTATGCCAGCATCTGCCACTAGGGGGAGTCTATTGCATATAATTTCATACAAATAATACAGAGTTCTGACACCTCTATATAAATCGTTAGTCAGAAAGTGCCCCTAGAGGTAGGTTTATGGTTGCATAAAGGCAAAAAAAAAACTACTGTAATCTACTGTACATTAAAGATAACATTAATTTAATGGAGTTGTCTGTGTTTTTTTTTTTTGTAGTTTCTGAGAACAAAGTGGCTAAAAAAAAAGATTTAGAGCACAGTCAGTCTGTAGTATAAAATTTTATGAACTGTGAAAAATGCGTTGATTACATAGAGGTGAACTTCACATGGTGTATCTGACTGTTTTATGTGTATCCTGATTTTTTCTAATAAAGTATCCTGAAGTTTCTAATAAAGCTCATCAAGGAGTAAATCATGGCAGAAATCTACACCTGCCAAAAAGAAATTGTATAAGTAAAAAGTATAAATATATAGTATCACTGCAATATTTATTGTGTTATTTTACTGCAGACTGAATTGTGTACATTTAATTTGCAAAAAAAAAATGTTTTTTCTTTATTCAACCCAGAAGGGTTATTAAAAAAAAAAAAAAAGGTGAATCAACAAGTTACATGAATCCTATAATTGTGCCATTTAAAACATAAATTTGTCCAGAAAAAAAAAGCCATCATATAGCCATGTCAAATTAGCTGATTTCCCTCAGTATTAGGCTCCAGTCACATGGAATTGCGCCAGTTTTGCTCCTTGTGAACGGAGCCTTTTTAATGAGACTGGTTATATTTTCATTTTAGTTAGATATTAAAATCTGTTGAGAGTCTTCTCTAACTTTTTCTCAGGGCGTTACCAGCTGTGAGAGGAGAGCTAATCCTACATGACATCTGCTTGGGCAAGTGGAGCCTTGCACTCAGATCTGGCCAAGATTCACAGTGAGCAAATCAGTTCACCTGAGTTTTATTTTATCAAGTCTTAATCAAGTCCAAAGAATACAATGGACACTTTGTGCAAGGGAGCTGGGAGAATGAAGGAATTGCCCTGGGCTGGGTAAGTATGTGTGTGTGTGTGTGGGGGGGGGATACAGGAATTATGCGGCCCCTTACAGTTTGGTGCTGGGTTCACACACAGTATATTTCAGGCAGTATTTGGTCCTCATGTCAGGTCCTCATAGCAACCAAAACCAGGAGTGGATTAAAACACAGAAAGGATCTGTTCACACAATGTTGAAATTGAGTGGATGGCCATTGTTTAATGGCAAATATTTGCTGTTATTTTAGAACAACGGCTGTTGTATTGAAATAACGGCCATTATTTACCGTTATATGGCGGCCATCCACTCAATTACAACATTATGTGAACAGATCCTTTCTGTTTTCAATCCACTCCTGGTTTTGATTGCTATGAGGACCTGACATGAGGACCAAATACTGCCTGAAATATACTGTGTGTGAACCCAGCTCATTGACTACGGAATCCGCGTGGATAAGTTCCAGTGGATTCCTTTCTTAATTCCCGTTCGCGGCGGCACACCTTTCCGCTGGCTCCATAGACACCATTCTATGGCAAGCGGGTACAGGCGACGGAATCAGCTGGAACTTATCCGCACGGATTCCGTAGTCTGAACCCACCCTTCGGGCTCATGCACACTGCTTGAAGATTTTTGCTTAAAATTTCTCTTTTATTCTGCACTGAGCAGAATAGGAGCTGAATTTGAGTGGAATTTGAGTGGAATTCAAGCGCAATGCAAGCAGAATTTTAAGGGGCATCCGCCTAAATAATTGCCATGCCAATTCTTTGGGCGGAAACGCGGATTCCGCACAGAATTCCGGATGGAAATTTACTCTGTGTGCATGGGCAGTCGGAAATCCCATTGTTCTCTAGGGTATGTGCACACTGAGGAAAAGGCGAGGAATCAGGTGAGGAATTGAAGAGGAAATTCCTCCCGTAAAATATGTACAGAGCAAAGTCCCATTGTGTTCAATGGGTTTTCTGCTCTGTTGTTCACACTGCAGAATTTCCGAGCAGAATTTTCTGCTGTAGATCTGCTAGAGGAATCCTATAGAAGTCAATGGGGGGCCTAAATTCTGCTTGAATTGTGCCTGAAAACTTTCTGCTTCAATTCCTCGAGAATTGCTCATTGTGCATATACCCAAAGAGAGGAAATACTTTCATTTTCCTAACCAAGTATATTTGAGAAAGGTTTTTCTTTTTATTCTCCTAATAATTGATGACAATTGACATGGCAGGTCATAAATTGGGCCTCACAACTGTCTATAGCAACCAATCATGTCACAGCTTTCATTTCTCTGACAGTTTTGGGAACATAAAAGCTGCACTTTGATTGGTTGATATGACCAACAATGTTTAACAACATCTGCTTTTCTACAGGTTTATACAATGGTCATAGTGTAAAAATTGTCTTTTCATTTACTCTGTGCAGGTAAAAAAAATAAATATATTTTATAGCATTTGTAGTGTGCATGTAAAATATAAAATAAGAGAATGTTTTAAAGGCTAAAAATGCAAATTGAATTTTTTGGAAATGTATATTTAAATTTTTTACCCTAATATGATGTGAACGGAGTGTATAAGGTATGATTTTACCACATTCCTTTAACATTAGTGAGCTGATGACTCAGACATGTTTATTTGTTGCATTGAAAGAACTGTAGCTGGAACCTTGACTTGTTAAATTTCACAATAGCATATTTGCAGGCAGCTTCTAGCACTTCTTTGCCAGTTACAAATTGTTTGAGATAAAATAGCTTTTTGTTCTATATAGTTCTGTAATTTATCACAGTGATTTTAATCACAGAGCAGGGGTCTTGTTTTGGGAATGCAATTTGTCTTCTGCTTCCTGACAAAATGCTGATTCTTTATGTTCACGTTTTAACTTACTTCATTCAATACATTGGACAAATTATTTATAGGCAAATGTTCACCAGTGAAGTAGCTATAAGGTTAGTAGTGGTAACAAATTCATTTAGCAAGAAAGACTTCTGTGTAAATCCAGAAGTTCTTTTGTTGCCAAATGTGTAACATTGTGCTATTAGATTTTTTTTTTTTTAAATACAATAATTTTTATCCATGTATCAATATCATGGTAAATGCTGTGCTTGAAAACAGACACATCAAATCCTACAAAACATGTTTTTTAATCCTACCTACTTCAATAAAACCTATAGATCCTGGTTGCCGAAATGAAAAAAAGTGGTGTGCTTATTTACAATGGGCGCTCTCAACCAATGTTTTATGACATAGCTTAAAGTGTCATTGTTGTTTTTTGTTTTTTCCAGAAATCAATAGTCCAGGCGATTTTAATAAACCTTGTAATTTGGTTTATTAGGCAAATATGCCATTATCTGCATTCAAAAAGCCTTTCCCCAGGTGCCCCCTCCTCTCTCTTATTCACTGCTCATTATCAGGAAATCTAGACTCTTTTACATCAGACGTGCCCTGTTTAACCTATGGAGCGGGGAGGGGAAGGAGGGAGATTAGTCACCAGCAGAGAGCAGAGAACAAAGGATTACACAGTGGGTGCTGTGTGAAAGCCATTATTCAGAGGTCAGAGAGGTTAGTGCTGACTTCAGAGGAGATAGCCTGGTGATGTAGCTGTAAATTAACTCTTTGTTCTCCTGTTTTGGTGCTTCATCTCCCTCTACCCCTCGCCTCTCCATAAGATAACCATGAAGACAGGGGGGACAGCTAAAAATACTTTTCAAGATAAAAATGCATTTTTCGGCTAATAAACCCAATTAAAAAGTTTCTTAAAATCGCCTGTACATTGATGACACTATGCACAGAAGGCTACAGCTTATTGCTGGCTTCAGTGTGTCACATGCATTTTCTCTCATACATGACCACTCATGGGTGTACAGAATTTTTTTTTTTATGGAGGTCTTGAGAAGGTTTGTCAATGATTTTGTTGACAGCAGTCCCAACAATTTGTCCAAATCTACAAGTATCAAGGGTGTCAAGTTGGATTTGCAGTGTCCCACAACAGAGGTTTTCTCTAATTTCTCCTAAAAGTGTGTATTGGTGTCAGGATTTGTCTGTGTTCTATTGTTGCTGTTCTGGAGATTGTAATGGCCGCTGCGGACTGCTGGTGTTGTGTCGCCCCGCAGTGTTCAAGTCTGGTGTTTCTCGTGCATGTGTGTCTGCCTGTGGTTTGGTGGAGTGGTAGTGCATTGGGCTTGGTGTCACGTGGCTTTCCCCGGCTGCCATGGTGGCCCAGGTGGCCGTCGAGCTTTGGCTGGGGATGCTGTGTCACTTCCTACCTACCTCAGTAGTCTTCTCCCTACCCTCAAGGGAGGAGGTTGTGGAGTCCTTTCCTCTACCTTCAAGAGGGAAGAGTGTGTGTGCCTTCTCTCCACCTTAAGGGGAGAAGGAGTTATTCTCTGCTGCTCCAGCATTACCTCAAAAGTATTCCGGTCCAGTCGGGACCTTTTCCTGATCCTCAGGCTTCTCCTGTTCAGCAAGATCTGGGTGCCGTTCTTAGTCATTACTCTCCTCATCAATCATCCTCATCAACAGCAAGTATTTCAGTCAGCTTATTCCGCCCAGTATCATATCTTCAGCACTACTACTCCCATCATTCAGTTTCTCCTTGCTCAAAGTAACGCTACCATCACAGCCTATTGCAGCATCACCCATTTCACAGTTATATTCAAGTCTGCCTCAATCCTGGTTGCATCCAGAGACACTGTTGCTATTGGTTACCACCATTGTAATAAACGCACAACTACCGTTCTTTCTGAACCCTGGCATTGGTCTAGTTATTGGTGCCTTGACTAGGGCCAATGAAGAATTGCTGGGGCCCTGCATGGTCAGGATCCAGTGGGTTAGTCAGCTCCCCTCGTGCCAATACCGTGACCTAACATCTGGCAACTGGCTACCCGGGTCCTACCTAGTACTACCACCTACTACTACCCTCAGCGGGAGGCCCCAGCGCAGATTGGTAAATAAACAAGCTGTTTCCAGCTTCTCCATTCAGATGTAATGCAGTTGTTTCATTTCTTTAATGCTATATTCAAAGCATCTTCAGTTAAATGAACAGATATGAGATTTTAATTTATCTTAAGTAACTTTTGGCCTTTTGAAACACACCTGAAGCATTTTATATCAGGGGCGTAACTACCACCACAGCAGCCAGCGCATCAGGGGACCTGGCAGTGTCACCATCAGGGCAGTATCAGTAGAACTGCCATCAGTTAGAGTGAAATCACAGCAGCTCGTCCTCCTTGTTTAGAAGATCTTGTTACGGTCACTAACTGTACTGTACATTCCAGTCACAGCCTCTTTACAGTAAGCTGGATAAGCACCTAGCTTACTATATGGAGATAGTGATTATGACAGGCAGAAGAGATGAGAAAAATAAGGCCCCTGCACCCCCCCTCAACTTCCTTACTAGGAGCTTAGGCCTTTTCCTGCTCCCCCTCTGATGTCGGAACAGAGAAAGAGGGGTGGAGAAGATGCACGTGTTAGCTGCTGTGAAAGGATGAGGAGTAAGGCCCCGTTCCCACTGAGGAAAGGTAGCGGAATTCCGCGACGGAATTGTCCGCCGCGGAATGCCGTTAGCCTCCCGCTCATAATGGGAGTCTATGGGAGGCTCGCACTCCTGCTCTGTACGCGCTGAAGAATGAACATGTTCATTCTTCAGCGCGGACAGGGCAGGAGCGCGCGCCTCCCATAGACTCCTATTATGAGCGGGAGGCTAACGGCATTCCGCGGCGTACAATTCCGTCGCGGAATTCCGCTACCTTTCCTCAGTGGGAACGGGGCCTTACTGTAAATAACCCAGGATCTTCTGTACATTAACAGTGAGTGTGCTTGTGTATGGATATGTGCATATGTATCTGTCTATGTCGTGTCTGTACTTTATATGTGCATATATATATAAATATGCATCTATGTCATGTTCCAGACATACAATCCGATTTCCAGGTGTGGAGCACCTAAAGAAACTTGGGCCAAATCCCGGTGGCAAACTGGATAAAGTTGAAGGTCCACAGTGAAATTCAAAAACGTTATTGTGGTATATAAAATAAACAAACAAAAAAATAACAGATAAAAACAGTGCATTTCAGGGTGTACCCCCTTAATCATGGAAATGGTTTGCATCAAAGTTACAAAATTTATATGCAAGACAAATGGCGCCAAAAAGGAAAACCACACCCCCTTAAAGGGTGGGGGAAGAGGAGAGGAGGGGAACAGATATCACATGGCTTGTTATGCAATCCCAATATATAATAAGCATGATTAAATAAAATAGGCCATGTTCACACAGTGAATGACAGCGGCCGTTCTGTGAAGTTTATCCTGGCCGGTACTGCAGTACCGGCCGGATAAACTTCATTTCTTTTTAATTGGAATGCGGGTGCAGTCAGGTGCCCGCACTCCAATTACCCATTCAATGAATAGAGGCCGCACAAAACTAATTTTTTTATGTGGCCGCATGGATCCCGGCCAGAGTGTTTACTCTGTGTATACACTCCAGCCGGGATTCAATAGTAAGGATATCAATCGGCCACTTTATTAAATAACGGCCGTGGTTGCAAATCTGCAACTTTGGTTATCGTTAATAAAGTTATACATTGTGTGAACTTAGCTTAATAGTGTTGCAAGCATATCAGCGATGAACATAGTTACAAAGAAACAATAGTCAGTTGCCACAAGTCAGTTTTATCATGTAAACCTTTTGGGTGACGTGTGGCTAATTTTGGAATCCAAAAGGCTTCTTTGGTATGGAGAAGCAATACTTAGTCACCACCTCTACCTGGTCTAAAAGCTTTTTCAATAAGAATGACCTGTAATTCTCTAGTGTCTCCCTGGTGAAAGTCCACAAAGTGTCGTGTTAGACCTGACATTGATTTACATAATATCAAGGTATCGGTGAGCATGGCATCCCTAATATGTTCCTGTATGTGAGTTTTTGACTTTTGTTTGGTGCTTCCCACGTACTGGAGCATGCATGTTTTGCACTGTGCCACATAGGAACTGTTGCAATTAATTTATATTATATGTGCAATCAGTGGCAAGTAACAGAAAATAAGTATTATTAAGAATGTATTTACAGAAAGGGCAAGCACTTTTATCAGAGCAATAAAGGACAGACAGCCAATTGGACTTAATTTGCAAGGGAGAGTCCTGGAGGATTGTAGGGGATAATATGTTACCTAATGTTTTGCCAAGAATGTTTGTAGAATTCCATAGGTAAAAGGGCAGCACCTTGTTTTATTGCATCAGTGCTTCCACAACATCCACTGACATGCTGTTCCTATAGAAAATGACCAGTCAGCATAGACTCTATACTACGAATATTCACTTTACATAATGTACAAAATATACACATTACATAATATACATACATGGCCCTAATACAAAGCTGTGCCTTTTAAATGGGCACTGTCACTTAACATGTTGTAGAGACATTTCAAGTTTTGATTGGTCACTGAATACACTAAACATGTTCTCTCCAGCATATGTGCCACGTGACAAAGACCACTCCAATGTGAGCATCAGCTGCGCTGTTCTCTCCCTGCCTGTTCTAGTGATCTGACCTTTTTTCAGCTATTGAGGCTGTGTTCACAAACAGCATTTTGAAGTTTAGTATGTATGGTGATAATTTTTGCTTATTATATAATGGTGTAATTTGGTAGTTGCATGATTTTAACATGAAGTATTTTTTAATATTTAATCCCTTCCAGTCAGTAATCCGTATATATTTGTTCCTACTGCACATACCCCGTGCAGTAGGAATATACATATACGTTCCTGACTTCAGGGGCTGACTGATGTGTGTGGGACTGCTGCAGTGAGTAACACATCAGTGTGTCTGGGGACGGAAGTAATGAGAGGCAGCTGCGTCTCAATAACCCCTTAAACGCTGCAAGCTCCTGTCACTGATTGATCGTGACCCCCGCAGCCATGCTGTGGGGGTCCCGATCGCATGAACCAACAGGCAGGGGTAAGCCTCTTACCTCCGTCCTGTCGGTTTGGCGATCTGTGCATAGAGTCTCCTCTCAGGCAGGTTCTATGCTAAGGGTACAAACAAACACACCGTATACGCAGCGTATTTACTGCTGCGATACGCAGCAAATACGCAGCAGATACGCAGCAGATTAGATCTAAATAACTAAACACAGCATCAAATCTGCACCATCAAATCTGCTGCGTATCTGCTGCATATACGGTGTGTGTGTTTGTACCCTTAAACTAATTTATGCTATACTATGGCATAGCATAGATCAGTACATGCAATCTAATAATTGCATGTTTTACAGTGAAAAAAAGTGTAATAAAAAAAGTATTAAAGAAAACCCAATAAAAGTTCAAAATACCCCCTTGCCCATTATAAAAGTAAAAATATTTACAAATAAATAAATACCGTATTTTCCGGCGTATAAGGGGTTCGCCTTATACGCTGGAAAATGTTAACCCCTGCTGCAAATAGTTTTTTTAAAAAAGAAAATGTAACTCATCTAGGGCCCGTTCCTGGCCTCTGTGCACCAGCCCTATAGGTGTAAAAAATAAAAGCACTATGGCTTTTAGAAGGTGAGGAGGAACATTGCATTAATTGCATCTAAGGGCTCTGTCTTGAATGAGTTTATATTTAATTAGTATGTATTTGAAAATACATTATATATTTATATATATTAAATACATTTAATAATATTTAATAAGTATGTATTTTAACATACAATATTATCATGCAAGGAAAATTGTCTTAAGTATGTGGATAAGGGTCCTTTTAGACAGCCTGATCAAAAGTTTGCTATGGGGCCCAGTAATTTCTAGTTACGCCCATGTTTTATATAGTTGCTGAACTATTGGCAAACATCTATGTTGTGTGTCTAAGGATCTACTTGTACTTCTACCAACAGGCGCTTATTGAAATAGAACAATAGAACATTTGATGTGACAGTTTGATGAAGCCATAAAACATAACACTTTTATGAGAGGGTGTTCTTCAATGTGCTTGTGAGTGCTATTCCTAACAAACTACCCATATGTATGGGTGAGTGTACATTGGTTGTTAGTAGCAAGAGGGAAGAAAATTGCTGCCAGATATCTCTGCCAAAAAAGGTCAGGCATGTTGAAACTAAACAATAGATATGGAGGCAAGTTAAAGGACAACTCTGGCCAAAAGTATTTTTTAATATGTTATTAGTTATGGAAAGTTAGACAAATTCCTAATGTTCATTAATTATGGGAAAAAGAACATACAAGTAGATACTATGAGCAGATGATGGGAGGAGTAGTAGTGACTATCTGTCCCACTGCACCAAGCAGGGAGGGAGGGAGGAGGTAGTTAGATGCACCTGCACCCCTCTTCCTCCCTGCTCGGTGCCCTCGATTTGGGGAGTAAGTGACCTTGCTCCCCAAATTATTCCATACACATAGTCCATTAATAAAGTGTAGTTTTTACATTACATTACATACTTCGTATACTTTCATATACTTCAATACAGTCCATAGGCTTTTACATATACTGCGCCCCCTGCTGGACACTGCATTGGAATTACACCTGATTCGTGACGTCATGGTTTTTGAGAGAATTTAAAGTCTCCATGATCTACTAATTTAAGGGAAATATCGCTATATGTGCACTTTCCATAATTAATGTACATTAGGAATTTGTCTAACTTTTTGAATAACATATTAAAAAAAAAAGGATTTTAAATTCAATGTCATATTTTTGCTTTTCCTAGAAATAAGCAGCACCTAGAGGTATATGGCAGCAGCTTTCTTTCCTCTCCCCATTGAAAGGACGCATGAACACTTAGGGTCCTATTACACGGCATGATCATAAAGTGTAAGGGTGCGTTTACACAGAGAGATTTATCTGACAGATCTTTGAAGCCAAAGCCAGGAACAGACTATAAACAGAGAATAGGTCATTAAAGAAAGACTAGGATCTATCCCCTTTTCAAATCCATTCCTGGCTTTGGCTTCAAAAATCTGTCAGATAAATCTCTCTGTGTAAACGCACCATTATAAGGCTGGGTTCACACTATGTATATTTGAGGCTGTATTTGGTCCTCATGTCAGGTCCTCATAGCAACCAAAACCAGGAGTGGATTAAAAACACAGAAAGGATCTGTCCACACAATGTTGAAATTGAGTGGATGGCCGCCATATAACAGTAAATAACGGCCATTATTTCAATATAACAGCCGTTGTTTTATAATAACAGCAAATATTTGCCATTAAATGACGGCCATCCACTCAATTACAACATTATGTGAACAGATCCTTTCTGTGTTTTCAATCCACTCCTTGTTTTGGTTGCTATACAGCCTCAAACATACAGCCTCAAACATACGTAGTGTGAACATAGCCCAAATGTGCACTGATCTGCTAGATCAGTGCTTGTTTACTGAGCAATTATATGGGCTGATTATCGGGCACCAAGGGCTTCATAAACATTGTTAATGATGTCCATGCATCCCATGACTTTAGTGTAAAATAATAAAGTATTTACTTACCTTTGGAACTAACTTCCAGCAGATATGGTTGGTAAATCTAAAATAACAGAATGTAAACCTGTCTGTGATAAACATATATCTATCCTAAGATAAAAATGGAAATATTAAAAGGGCAGACTACATGGACCCAGTGGTCTTTTTCTTCAGACAGCCTTCTATGTTACCTTACTATTTCCTTACTTTTTGTTCCCCTTCTATTCTGGCCACTGCACTGACAGGCTGCTCAGCCAGGACCAAAACCAGTGATTGTCTAAGACATGGGTCTCCAAACTGCGGCCCTCCAGCTGTTGCTAAACTACATTTCCCATCATGCCTGGACAGCCAAATCCAAAGCTTTAGCTGTCCAGGCATGATGGGAGTTGTAGTTTCGCAACAGCTGGAGGGCTGCAGTTTGGAGACCCATGGTCTAAGAGGCCTGTCAGACTGGAACAGAAGGCGGCTCTGCAGCTGCAGAGACCAGGAAAGGCCTGAGGACACCGGAGAACGTGATAAGGTAAGTAAATACTTTATTATTTTATACTACAATCATCATTACAGGTAGCGATGAGCGCCTGACGATTATAGGTCTTGACTAGAGATGAGCGAAGGTGCTCGTCCGAGCTTGGTACTCGATCGAGTATTAGGGTACTCGATAGTACTCGTTACTCGGACGAGCATCTCGCGATACTCGAGGAAATCTTGTCATCAGTTTCCTGTAAGTTTAGGCCCTATTTCTTAGCCAATAAACATGCAGGAGACTCTTTGGTACATCCTGCGATCACGTGGCACCCATACATGTCGATAGCAGTAATTGGTTGGCCAGATCAGATGACCCGGCAGTGCTCGCTTCAGATGCATGCTGTGAGAGATCAGGGACAGAGTTGCTGCTGGTCAGGGAGAGTGTCAGTGTAGGATTTAGCGTTCCAGTAGGCAGGGTATATACTAGCAATACAAACAAACAGTCCTTTTCAGGGCTTAAAAGCTTTTATTAATACTATTACTACAGACTTCTGGCTGGGACTTGCAGTGCTGCTACCGCGATTTACCCAGCACACTGTGGTGACTGGCTGCTGGCAGAAAGGGGACATTAGGTGTTGCATACACACCCCTAAGAAGTGCTCAGTGTACTCCTTTTCGATTTTGGGGCTGGTGGTCCTGGTGTACTGCACTGTATAGCTGGGAGTTGTAGTGCATCTCGCATAGAACTTACTTCACTGCTTATATTGTATTGGGGTGACAAAGCGTGTGTACAGTTGTTGCCCATACCAGATAGCACTACCTAAACTAGTGTGTACTGCACTGTATAGCTGGGAGTTGTAGTGCATCCCGCATAGAACTTCACTGCTCATTGTATAGGGGTGACAGAAAGTGTGTACAGTTGGTGCCCATACCAGATAGCACCGTCAAGCACCCCCTAAACTAGTGTGTACTACACTGTATTGCTGGGATTTGTAGTGCATCCTGCATAGAACTTCACTGCTCATTGTATAGGGGTGACAGAAAGTGTGTACAGTTGGTGCCCATACCAGATAGCACTGTCAAGCAACCCCTAAACTAGTGTGTACTACGCTGTATTGCTAGGATTTGTAGTGCATCCTGCATAGAACTTACTTCACTGCTCATTTTATTGAGGTGACAAAGTGTGTACAGTTGGTGCCCATACCAGATAGCACCTTCAAGCACCCCCTAAACTAGTGTGTACTACACTGTATTGCTGGGATTTGTAGTGCATCCTGCAGAGAACTTCACTGCTCATTGTATTGGGGTGATAGAAAGTGTGTACAGTTGGTGCCCATACCAGATAGCACCGTCAAGCCCCCCCTAAACTAGTGTGTACTGCACTGTATAGCTGGGAGTTGTAGTGCATCCTGCATAGAACTTACTTCACTGCTCATATTGTATTGGGGTGACAGAAAGTGTGTACAGTTGGTGCCCATACCAGATAGCACCTCCTAAACTAGTGTGTACTACACTGTATTTCTGGTATTTGTAGTGCATCCTGCATAGAACTTCACTGCTCATTGTATTGGGGTGACAGAAAGTGTGTACAGTTGGTGCCCATACCAGATTGCACCGTACAGTCCCACCAAACCATTGGTTGCTACAACTATTTTTCCAGATATCTGTATTTCATACGCAAGGCTTATCTTAGTTCCATACTGTGCAGTGTCCATAAAATGGTGAACCCCATGGGTAAGGGTCGAGGACGAGGGCATGGGGTTCCAAGTGATGTGGTTGCTGGAGGCCGTGTTTCAGAGCAGGGTGACACAGCAGCACCTGTTGAGGAAGTAGCAGTGGCACACCACAGATGTCCACTCCCTAGCTTCTTTGACCAACTTATGGGGTCTCAAGGTAGACCGTTATTGAAACCGCAGCAGTGTGAACAGGTGATCACGTGGATAGCGGATAATGTATCCAGTAACTTATCCACCACCCAGTCTTCAACGCAGTCCGTCCACCCAAGGGAGTGGAACCCTTGCTCCATTAGCTCAGCCTCCTTCCCCACAGTCTGGCCCCTCCAGGGAAAGAAGGGATTCAGATCCACCACCATGCTCCCAGGAACTGTTTTCTGGACCCTTCCCTGAGTCAGATCAACCGGAGCAGTCGATCTGTCCTGATGCCCAAACTATGCAGCTCACGCAGTCAGTGAGTGATGAGAGTGGGGACTTGCAAGCGGGGTTGGAAGAGGTGTCTGATGATGACGATGAGACCCGGTTGTCAGACAGTGAGGTTGTTGTCATGGATGTAACTCAAAGTGAGGAGGAGAGTGAGGAGCTGGTGGATGAGGACGAGGTGACTGACCCGAGCTAGGTGGATAAGCCTAGTGAAGACCATGCTTCTGAGGGAAAGGCATGTTTACCCGCAGGACTGGTTGGAAGAGGAAGAGGGGTGGGCAAATGGGGGGGGGGAAGGGGAAGAGTGAGTAGTTTAGAAACTCCAACTCAAACTCCTGTGGCAAGGGCTAGATGTTCCGAAGTCTGGAGGTTTTTTAAAGATACTGCTGATGAACGACGGACTGTAGTGTGCAACGTGTGCCAGGCAGGATCAGCAGGGGAGCCACCACTACCAGCCTAACCACTACCAGCATGCGCAGGCATATGAGTGCTAAACACCCCACTCAGTGGAACCAAGGCCGTTTACTGGCTGCAAGTCGCACCCCTGCTCCTTCCCCTGTGTCAGGTGCTGGCTCTGTCAGCCCCCCCGCCCAGGTCCCAGGCACGAGCATCTCCCACCCTACACACACCCCTTCACCTCCACTATGCTCCACACCCTCCAGCAAGGTGTCCAAGTGCAGCGTTCAACTGTCCCTGCAGCAGACCTTTGCACGGAAGCACAAGTACACTGCCACTCACCCGCATGCACAAGCCCTAAATGTGCACATAGGCAAACTGCTGAGCTTGGAGATGCTGCCCTATCGGCTGGTAGAGACAGAGGCTTTTAGGAACCTCATGGCGGTGGCTGTCCCTCGGTATTTTGTCCCCAGCCGCCACTACTTTTCACGGTGTGCCGTCCCAGCCCCACACCAGCACGTGTCGGATAACATCATCCGTGCCCTGACCAACGCGGTCAGCGACAAGGTCCACCTAACCATGGACACGTGGACAAGTGCTGGCGGGCAGGGACACTATATCTCCCTGACAGCACATTGGGTCAACTTGGTGGAGGCTGGGACAGAGTCTGACCCTGGTTCCGCTCATGTGCTGCCCACCTTGAGGATTGTGGGGCCTACCTCGGTTGCGGTCTCTCATGAGTTGTACACCTCTTTCTCCTCCTCTTCTTCCTCCTCCTCTCTATTACCCTCCACGAGCACGTCGCCTCCATCTCGTGGCATCAGCAGTGCGGTGGGTAAGCACCAACAGGCGGTGTTAAAACTGCTGAGCTTAGGCGACAAGAGGCACACGGCCCAGGAACTGTTGCAGGGCATCACGGCGCAGTTAGATTTTTGGCTGGCTCCTTGGAGCCTCAAACCAGGCATGGTTGTGTGTGACAACGGGTGAAACCTGGTGGCAGCTCTGCAACTCGGAAGCCTCACACATGTACCATGCCTGACCCACGTGTTCAACCTAGTGGTTCAGCAGTTTCTTAAGACCTACCCCAATTTGGCTGACTTGCTCACCAAAGTGCGGCGCATCTGTGCGCATTTCCGCAAGTCAACCACGGATGCTGCCACCCTTAGGGCAGTGCAAAGGCGCTTGCAACTGCCGGCTCACAAACTGCTGTGCGACGTGCCCACGAGGTGGAATTCCACCTTCCAGATGGTAGCCAGGGTTTACCAGCAACGCAGAGCCATTGTGGAATGCCAGATGTCAACCTTGGTGCAAAGCAGTAGTCAGGTCAGTCAGCTACAAATCTACAATGAGGAGTAGACGTGGATGTCTGCTATCTGTCAGGTACTGGGCCCCTTTGAGGAGTCAACACAGATGGTCAGCGGAGATGACGCCATCATCAGCCTCAGCATCTCGCTGCTGTGTCTGCTTAAAACCTCCCTGCTCAGCCTGAAGTCTGACACTTTGCCTTCGTCTCAGGAGATGGGTGAAGAACAGCCGCCGCTAGATAGCCAGACCACCCTGACGTCAGTTTCTCAACACCGAGTAGAGGATGAGGAGGATGAAGAAGAGGAGGAAGAGGACCAGGCTGGTGCCGCCACTGAAGAGGGTACCCATGCTCAATCCTTACTTGTTGAGCGTGTATGGCCTGAAGAGGGTGAATTGGTGGAGGAGGAGGAGGAAATTGAGGCTAGTCAGGAGAGGGAGTTCTTGCGTGTTGGGACCCTGGCGCACATGGCTGACTTTATGTTAAGCTGTCTTTCCCATGACCCTCGGGTTAAATTTTTTTTTAACAACACAGATTACTGGGTGTCCACTCTCATTCCTGCCGAGGAACGCAGGATGAGAGTGAATCAATATCAACAGGCCCTGGTGCAGAAGCTGAAAATGTACTTCCCATCTGACACCACTAGCGCCAGAGGACGTAGTTCTGTGGGCCAAAGAGCGGGGGAGAGGAGCGGTGGAGCAGGCAGCTTGTCAAGGGGCAGGGGAACACTCTCCAAGGCCTTTGACAGTTTCATGGCACCCCAGCAAGACTATGTCAATCGTCCCCAGTCTAGACAGAGTAGGGGGGGAAGCCTTCAGGAAGATGATGAGGGAGTACCTTGCTGACCATACCACCGTCCTTCCTGATCACTCTGCTACCTACAACTACTGGGTTTCAAAGCTGGATACGTGGCCCCAACTGGCGCTTTATGCCTTGGAGGTGCTGGCCTGCCCTGCCGCTAGCGTGTTGTCAGAGCTGGTCTTCAGTGCAGCTGGTGCCATCATCACTGATGAGCGCACCCGGCTGTCCACTGACAGCACTGACAGGCTGACATTTATAAAAATGAACAAAGCCTGGATTTCACCTGAATTCAACTGTCCACCCGGGAAAAGCAGCTGAACATGAAGATTCTTGGTATCTCCTCTCCTCCTCCTCCTCTTCTTCCTACAATTCTCATCCAACTGCCAAGTCTGCTTCCGCCATGCAGGGTCTGGCCTAATTATTGGAAGGGTCAATTGCTTCCTCACTCCTAATGGTTCTCTGTGTCCTCACTGCCATACTCTGATGTCACACTACGTCTGCGGAGGAGCCGGACTGGTTGGCGGGGGCCCGCCGATCGCGCCCCCGCCAACCAGCCTGCTGTTTTATTTATTTATTTTTTTTGTTTAGCCGTGGTCTCACCACCCCCGGTCGAGAGGCATCAAATGTACCCTTGATGGTGAGTGCTGACTGACAACTGGCCTAGACAGTTAGCTGTCAGCACCCGGGTTCTGCCCTTGCCTCCATGTTGGCTACTGCTGGGCCTTAACTGGCATCTATGTTGACTACTGCTGGGCTTTAACTGGCATCCATGTTGACTACTGCTGGGCCTTAACTGGCATTCATATTGACTACTGCTGACTACTGGTGTGCCTGCCCTTGCCTCCATATTGGCTACTGCTGGGCCTTAACTGGCATCCATGTTGACTACTGCTGACTACTGGTGTGCCTGCCCTTGCCTCCATGTTGGCTACTGCTTGGCCTTAACTGGCATCCTTGTAGACTACTGATGGGCCTTTACTGGCATCCATGTTGACTACTGCTGTGTCTGCCCTTGCCTCCATGTTGGCTACTGCTTGGCCTTAACTGGCATCCATGTTGACTACTGCTGGGCCTTTACTGGCATCCATGTTGACTACTGCTGACTACTGTGGTGCCTGCCCTTGCCTCCATGTTGGCTACTGCTGATCCTGCCTGGCCTCCATGTTATCTACTGTTGCTCCTGCCTGGCCTCCATGTTGGTTACTGTTGCTCCTGCCTGGCCTCCATGTTGGTTACTGTTGCTACTGCTCGGCCTCCATGTTGGCTACTGCTTATACCGGCAGTTCTCTGTGTGCTCAATGCCATGCAGTGTTTGGCCTAATTTTGGGGAGGCTCACTTTCTTCCTCACTCACTCTCTGTGAGCTCACTGCCATGCTAGGTCTGGTATAATTTTTGAAAGGCTGACTGGCTACCACTTCTACCTTGTTCACTCTGTCCTCACCGCTATGCTGTGTCAGGCTGAATTTTTGGGTGGTTCATGATAAGCTACCTCTGTTTTAATGGTTCCCTGTGTTCTCACTGCCATGCTGTGTCAGGCTGAGTTTTTGGGTGGTCCCTATGCCTACCTCTGTTTTAACCAGGCTGTTGCACAGATGGTGCCATTAGGCAGCCTCAGAGGCATGCATACATGCTGCCCCTGCTGTTTTCTGTCCATTTCCATTGTGTTTCCATCAATTTCTGAGGTTGACAGGTTTTCATACGACCTTCTCTCTACCGAACTTGAGTCCCCTCAAAAAATGCTCAAGTCTCCCATTGACTTCAATGGGGTTCGTTACTCGAAACGAGCACTCGAGTATCGGGAAATACTCATCTCGAGTAACGAGCACCCGAGCATTTTAGTACTCGCTCATCACTAGTCTTGACCTAAAGAAACAATCAGCTGATGATCATTTCATCGGCTGATTGTTTTCACTATTACATGCAGCGATAATCAGCCTTTTACAGCTGATTATTGCCCCATGCAATAGGGCCCTTAGCCAAACTAACCATTTATGTATATGTGGGTCCTGGGATGAATAGCTGTGGGGAAAAAAGATGGTTGGCTGACAGATTTTGAAGGTGTATTATCACCTTAAAAGGGGTATTCCATCCAAGAGCTAAAAAAATAAATGCTCCCACTCAACTGCTCTAGCTGCTCAGTATTGTGAGCCATCTCCTGTCATTCTAGCTGCCGCCATTCCTAAGTTACAGGTTTTTCTAAAACCTAGTGTATATTTAAGATGGCACCGGCTTGGAAACTACATTTCCCTGCATGCATTGCACCTCAAATGCCAAGCATCCGCCTCATCATCTAGTATCAGTCCATTGCTGGCTCAATCTGCTTCTGCTTTACACTGTCTATCTCCATAGATAGATTAGATAAACAGAGGAAACAACTGTGTTTCGGTTCCTCTATACTGCTCACGAGGCTGTAACCGTTCACTGATTAGTAGATGTCAGAGGTGGGTGGGGTTACAGATGACGTGTTACAGCTTTCCAGGCAGCAGAAGAGACAGAGATCATGTGATATTAGTCTCAGAAGGGAGGGGGGACAGAGGAGTTCCAACTTTAAGGGTACAAACACACACACCGTATACGCAGCAGATCTGCAGCAGACTTGGTGGTTCAAATTTGATGCTGTGTTCAGTTATTTAGATCTAATCTGCTGCGTATCTGCTGCATATCGCAGTAGTAAATAAGCTGCGTATACGGTGTGTGTGTTTGTACCCTTAGGGATTACTTTGGGATTATTTTCTCTTCATCAGGCCTAGTTCTTGCATGCATTTAATGTCCATTTTAAACACCTACCCACAATGTGTTGTACATGTATAGTGGGTGCAGCAAGAAGATAGTTGAACCCTTAAGGACAGAGCCCAAAATGGCCTTAAGGGCCAGGACTATTTTAAATTTAGTGTTTTCTTCCTTATCTTCTAAGAGCTATAACTCTTTTATTTTTCCAGCTACAGGGCCATGTAAGGGCTTGTTTTCTTTAGGAAAAGGTGTACTAAGTAAAGGCGCCTTTTCCTCTACCATACCATGTATGATGAAACCCCCAAAATATCATTTATATGGTTAAATTAGGGGAAAAAAATACAATTCTGCAAATTGTGTTTGTGTGTGGGGGGTGGGTTCCGTGTTTACGTAATGCACTTTACGGTAAAACGGACATTTTATCTTTATTCTATAGGTCAGTCTGAATACAGTGATATGCAGGTTATATAGCTTTTCTAATGTTTTACTATTTTTATTAACAGTAAAAAAAAATTTTTGCAAATAGGTATGATTACAATGGCCCTTTTTTTGACTCTTATAGCGTTTCTACTTTTTCACGTACGGGGGTGTATGGGTGTAATTTTTTGCACCATGATCTCTAGTTTGTGTAGATGAGACATAATTGATCACTTTTTATTCATTTTATTTTAAATGTTGTTAATTAATTTTATGTTAAATGTGTTTTTTAACCGCTTTTTGTTTGCATCCTTCAAAGTGTGGGAACAATATTGATTTTCTTTATTAGACCGCACGATTATGCACGCTATGGTATATTATATATTTATTTATTTGTTTATTTATTTTTATTTATAAAATGGGAAAGGGGGCTGATTTTAACTTTTATTGGGGGAAGGGCTATGGTGTGTTTTTAACCTCTTAAGAACACATGTCGTAAGGGTACATCATGCGTCCACTCGGTGAGTTAAGAGGGGGGCCTCGCCACGACCCCGCTCTGAAACTGCCGCGATCCCGACTGCTATCTGCAAGAACCAAACAAAAATAATGTGCCCTATAGGAAGGTGATCTAGATAGTAATCACAAATTAAATAAACACGCAAGGGCCAGAAGCCCAAATCACATCCAGTAGGACCTTCCACTGATTAAAACGTAGCTTTTAATGGCTTTCAACTAAAGGGTGCTAGATATAACTGTTGTGCTCATTAAAAACACACTGCTCTCATAGCCATCTAGAGTAAATAATTATCATATTCATGTAGTCTTAGTAGCTGCAGTCTACTGACTAAGTGACAGTATATACATGTACTATCTAACTGGGCTTTCAGTTTAATTTTTAAAAAACAAGCCGCATAGCCCAGCGACTAGTTTTACCCACACATGGGCTTCATCAGGAGGAGGGCTTATCTGCAGCACAGGACCGCAGCTATTAGCTAAGCGGCCAATTGCCGTTCCCGCTAATTAAGACCGTTAGATGCAGCTGTCAGCTGTCAAACAGGACAGCTGCATATGTGTTAAATGCAGCCTTTCCTGGTGTCTAGTGGCAGGATCCCCCCCCCCCCCCCGTGCGATGCGATCGCAGAGGGGGGATCCTTTTATCTTACCGCGGCGGGCCTTAGTGTCGGAATGACGCTGATCCCTTCTCGGTATTCTATTGCATTGATCTGCAGCAGGCCAGAGCAATAGAGATCTTATGGATCGGTGCTGTGTAATTCAACTACACTAATTTCTATGAGAAATAAATAAACAAACATGTTTGGAATCGCCGCGTGCATAATCTCGCAAACTAATTAATTTATCACATTCTTGATCTCACACGGTAAATGGCGTAAGCGCAAAAACCTGCCAAAGTGCAAACGAAAACACAAATAAAAATTGGCTTCGTCATTAAGAGGCTAAAAACTTTTATAATTTTTTTTTTCACACTTTTTATGTCCCTTTAGGGGACTTCAACATTTTTGCATTACATTACATACACTGATCATTGCTATTCCATAGCATAGCATTGATCAATGTAATCTGCAATCATTGCATAGAGCCTGCCTGTGCAGACTCTATACAATGATTGCTGATCTGACTGCCGGGGAAGAGGTAAGAGACCTCCCGCAGTAAAATAGAACGATCGGAACCCCCGCATCACACAGAAGCTGCAGCTTCTGTCACTGTAGTAATTGCCTGTATGTTAAGTCACTGTGCTGATTGCGGCACTGAAGGGGTTAATGGCGGCCACGGCACGATCACAGGGGCCCGTCATTAACAGTGAGGACCTGGCTGCATATAGCTCAGCTTTTGAGCATACTTCAAAGCACCGCCAAACTCCATGACGTACGGGTACAGCATGAGCCCTGAAGTGACAGGATTCTATGACGTACCCGTACAGTATGGGTCCTTAAGGGGTTAAAACATGATGTTATACATGTAATGGCATGGCGTTTTTAGTAACCTTTGCCTGTCTGCTCCCTCTCCTCTCCACTCAAAGAATGAGCATGTTCATTCTTTGAGCGGAGAGCTGCAGCAGTGGACGAGCCCACGTCCTCTCCATTCACTTAACAGCAGGACACTGAGCATGACGGGATTCCGCAGAATTGCGCCGTGTTTGCTCAGTGTGAACCGGCCCTAAAAAAAGTGCCAGCAATCAGCCGACAAGCGAGCGGTTAATTTGATCTTTTGTGCAGCTGTTGCAGTTGAGGGTGCTGATGGTTGCCATGGTATCCCAGGGACCAAACAAGGGCCCCAGGCCTGCCATAGCTGTGCGTCTTTTAGGAGAAGTCAGAAGCACCTTTAAGCAGTGCAAAGAGCCTGAGATATTAGGGACCTAGGAAAGAGGAGTTGTCACTAACATGAGCAGTTAAATTAAATGGAATCATATGTATAGTTTTGATGATTACCTATCTGTTTACAGATGTGAAGCTTTGATCTTGCTCTCCCTTGTAGGGATGTATGTCAGGGCCGTTGTTGTAGAGAATTCAGTCATGCTCCTGTTAACCCCTTAAGGACAGAGCCTGAAATGGCCTTAATGACAGAGACAAATTTTATGAATATGACCAGTGTCACTTTAGTCATTAATAACTTCGGGATGCTTTTACCTATCCGGCTGATTCTGAGATTGTTTTCTCGTGACATATTGTACTTTACATTTCTGGTAAATTGGAGTCGATACTCATAACAAATCTTTATGAAAAAAACCCAAATAATGTGAAAAAATGTGAAAAAATTCATTTTTCCAACTTTGAAACTTCTTTGCGTATACAGAAAGTGGTTATACCACATAAATTATATATTAAATAGCATTAGCAACATGTCTACTTTATGTTGGCGGCATTTATTAAACTATCTTTCATTTTTTTAGACGATAGGAAGCTTAAAACATTAGCAGCAAATTTCCAAATTTTCAGTAAAATTTCAAAATCAGATATTTTTAGGGACCTGTTCAGGTTTAAAGTGTATTTGAGGAGCCTGTATGTTAGAAAGCCCCACAAAGCACCCAATTTCAGAAACTGCACCCCCCAAACTCTGCAAAAGCATATCCAGAAAGTGTTTTAACCCTTTAGGGGAGTCACAGAAATAAAAGCTAAGTGTGTAAGGAATTTGAAAATTTTAATTTTCTGTGCAGAGATTTTATTGTAATCCAATATTTTTCATAATTATAAACCTATTACCAGAGAAATGCACCCCAATAATTATTGCCCCGTTTCTGCAGTTTATAGAAATACCCCATATGTGGCCGTATTGCGCTATTTGACGCAACCACAAGCCTCAGATATAAGGGAGCGCCTAGTGAATTTCAACGCCTCCGTTATATTTGGTCATTTTTGACTGTACCACTTCAGGTTGGCAGAGGCTCTGGGGTGCCAAAACCTAAAAAAACACCCCTAAAGGGACACCATTTAGAAAACTACACCCCTCAAGGAATGTAACAAGGGGTGCGGTGAGCATCTGGACCCCACAGGTGCTTCACAGATTTTCTGAACAATATGGCGTGAAAAAAAGAAAAATTTATTTTTTACACTAAAACGTTGTTCTAGCCTTCAATTTTTCATTTTCTTAAAGGGATAAGAGGCAGAAAAAGACAAAAAATGTGTAGCGCAGTTTCTCCCGAGTACAGAAATACCCCACATGTGGCGATAGAGTGCCAAGGGGGCGCAGGACGAGCCTCCAAAGGGAAGGAGCGCCAATTGGCTTTTGGAAGCCGAATTTTACTGAAAAGGATTTCAAGGGCCATGTCGCATTTACAGAGCTCTCGTGCTGCCAAGACACTGGAAACCCCCCACAAGTGATTCCATTCTGGAAACTACACCCCTCAAGGAATCTAACAAGGGGTGCAGTGAGCATATGGACCCCACTGGTGACGGGCACAAATGTGGAACAATGTGACATGAAAGGGAAAATTTTCATTTTTTCACTTTCATGGCACAAATGTGCCCATCATCAAGGGGTCCATATCCTCACTGCACCCCTTGTTAGATTCCTTGAGGGGTGCAGTTTCCAGAATGGGGTCACTTGTGGGGGGTTTCCAGTGTTTTGGCAGCACGAGGGCTCTGTAAATGCGACATGGCGTTCATCATCCATTCTAGCCAAATCCAACCTCCAAAATCCAAATGGTGCTCCTTCCCTTCGAAGGCTTGCCCTGCGCCCACATGGCGCTTTATGTCCACATGTGGGGTATTTACGGACTCGGGGGAAATTGCTCTACACATATTGTGTGTTTTTTCTCTTTTAACCCCTTGTGAAAATGATAAATTCAAGGCTAAACCAACATTATAGTGTAAAAAAATGTAATATTTCATTTTCACGCCACATTGTTCCACATTTGTGCCCGTCACCAGTGGGGTCCATATGCTCACTACACCCCTTGTTACATTCCCTGAGGGGTGTAGTTTCCATAATGGGGTCACTTGTGGGGGGTTTCAACTGTCTTGGCAACACAGAGGCCTTTTGAATGCAACATGGCCCCTCAAAATCCATTCCATCCAAATCCAGCCTTCAAAAACGAAATGGTGCTCCTTCCCTTCGGAGGCTTGCCCTGCGCCCACATGGCGCTTTATGTCCACATGTGGGGTATTTACGGACTCGGGGGAAATTGCGCTACACATTTTGTTTTTTTTCTCCTCTTTTAACCCCTTGTGAAAATGATATATTCAAGGCTAAACCAACATTATAGTGTAAAAAATGTAATATTTCATTTTCACGCCACATTGTTCCACATTTGTGTCCGTCACCAGTGGGGTCCATATGCTCACTACACCCCTTGTTACATTCCTTGAGGGGTGCAGTTTCCATAATGGGGTCACTTGTGGGGGGTTTCAACTGTCTTGGCAACACAGGGGCCTTTTGAATGCAACATGGCCCCTCGAAATCCATTCCATCCAAATCCAGCCTTCAAAAACCAAATGGCGCTTCTTCCCTTCGGAGGCTTACCCTGCACCCGCATGGCGCTTTATGTCCACATGTGGGGTATTTCCGTACTCAGGGGAAATTGCTCTACACATTAAATGTTTTTTTTATCTTTTAAACCCCTTGTGAAAATGAAAAAACATGACAAGATTAATGATTTAGAGTAAAAATTTTACAAAAATTACACTAAATGTTGGTCTAGCCTTGATTTTTTTCCATTTCCACAAGGGGTTAAAAAAGAAAATGAACACAAAACGTGTAGGGTAGTGTCCCCTGAGTACGAAAATACCCCACATGTGGGCATAATGTGCCATATGGGCACAGGGCAAGTCACCAAAGGGACAGAGCGCCATTTAGAGGCTGGAATGGAGGATGGAGGCCATGTCGCAATTACAAAGCTCCTGTGCTGCCAGGACAGTAGAAACCCCCGACAAGTGACCCCATTCTGGAAACTACACCCCATAAGGAATCTAACAAGGGGTGCAGTGAGCATATGGACCCCACTGGTGACGGGCACTTACGTAGAACATGTGCCGAGAAAATAAAAAATACAATTTTTTTCATTTTCACGTCCCAAATGTGGCCGTCACCAGGGGGCCATATCCCCGCTGCCCCCCTTCTTAGATTCCTTATGGGGTGTAGTTTCCAGAATGGGGTCACTTGTGGGGGGTTTCTACTGTCCTGGCCGCACAGAGGCTTTGTAATTGCATCATGGCATCCTCTAATGGGAATGGCAGCCATACCTACTTAGCTGGGGAAAAGGGACAATTATTAATTTATTTGGGGGTATTAGGCCAATTATTAGTTTATAAGGTTGGAAATGACAGGTGTCCATCAAACTCAACCTGTGTTGATCCAGAGGAAGGCAAAAAAAAACCCTCGTAAGGCAGACGACAGTAGCCTCATCACAGGGGAAAAATTCCTTCCCGACTCCATATTGGCGATCAGAATAATCCCCGGATCAACGTGACCCCTGAAATAGGAATAAGGGACAGAATTTAGATAATGTAGAACCCCAGTGACGTGTGGTGCGCCTTGAAGCGATCCAGTATGCAGAGGCCGGGGTGATCAGGACAGGTGTCACACTGGAAAATGGTGTCCTTCCTGATCCCCCTGTTACGCCACACTCTGCACTTCTTCTGGGGTCTCCTGTTTTCCAGTGTGGGGGACGTCACCTGGAAAATGTTGTCCTGGTGCGATACGGGGTCCTTCATATCCAGAAGCGCTGGGTCCGCTCCATGGCTGCTAAATATTAGGGCTTTATTACTGCTTCTGATATGTTCGGATCGTGCCGCAAGCTACAGTAGCTCGGGCAGCGAGGGACCGGAAGAGGGGGTGCTGGTATAAGAGTTACCCCCGTAACGGTGGTAACCTTTATCCAGCAGTGGGAAGATCAGTTCCCGAACGATCTTCCCACTTGTTCCGAGGATGGGGGGGAGGGGGGCATCTGGGGCTGGATTCGGGTGTTCCTTCCTACATACACTCTAAGGGTACGTGCACACTGCGGAATCGCGACAGATAACCCTTCGTGCATTCCACAGCTGGCACCCGCCGGCGGACTGATGCAGGCGCACGTCTCCGTCCGTGTCGTAGACTCCATTCTATGCACGGGCGGATTCCGCTCTCCGTCCAACGTATTCATTCTTTGGATGGACGATGGAATCCGCCCGTGCATAGAATGGAGTCTATGACACGGGTAGAGACATGCGCCCGCATCAGTCCGCCGGCGGGTGCCAGCTGCGGAATGCACAAAGGGTTATTCTTCGCCATTCCGCAGTGTGCACGTACCCTAAATCTGTAAGTGTACCCTGAGGTACGCTCACAGAGTGTGTAGAATTTCACGCCATACCGTCATCTCTTATTGGGACGGTACTGGCGGAAAAGACGTGTCTGGGGGGCAGCGTACGCTACGCTACCCCCAGACACGTCATTGGATGATGAGGATGAATGGAGGAAAGAAGGATCCCCCCATTCATCCTCACTGGCTGTTTCGGTGTCGGAGGTAATAATAACGTATCCCTCTGACGCCGAAAACACCCTGGGGGCCATCTTTATACGGGGATTGGTATATGGGGTATGTAGTGGTGTAGTGTCAAACTTTATTCAATGTAGTGTGGTGTAATGTAGTGTTTTTTACGTGTTTTTTTACAGTAAGTATAAAAAAAAAACCTACGCCAACAAAGGAGTTGGTGATATATTCTACTGCCACGGTCTGCACTTATAAGCAGACCGTGGCAGTAGAATATAGAAAAAAAAACACCCTACGCCAAAAAGGAGGAGTTGCTGATTAGCAGCGCACTTTCGTGCGATGCTGATCAACACTCAGCGGCGATAGGGTGCGGAAAATAGAAAAAAAAAAATTTGAAAAAAAAAAAAAAAAAAATTTCTACATTCTGAACATCCCTATAGTGGCTGATACGTGTATTACACATTATCAGCCGCTAGAGGGCAGCAGAGCGCAAAATACGGAAACAGCCGACGCTGGAGCCGAAAATAGCCGAGAGAAGCCGAACGTGACGTCACGGAAGAAGCCGAAGACCCGAACGAAGACGAGGATGCCGCGAACCCGGAAGACGCCGATCAGGAGCCCGGGACAGGTGAGTAATGTACAAATACCTGCTCTGGACCCCTCGGCTGCCTAGCTGAGGGGTCCAGGGCAGGTATTTACTATTTTGTGGGACTCTGATCGCCGTGCCACCGGCCCGAACGCCGTGAACGGCCGGCCGGCCGTTCACGGCGATCGGGCCGGTGGCACGGCGATCACCATTACTTTTTACAGTAATGGCGGTCGGTGCCGTCCTCGGACAGCACCGACCGCCATTTTTTTCCGGGTCATCGGGTCGCCGATGACCCGGAAAGGTTCCGATCGCCGCTATTGGCTGATCTGAATTGATCAGCCTATAGCGGCGATCGTAAGCACGGGGGGTGTTAACCACCCCCCGTGCCGTGAAGCTAAGATGGCCTGCTATGATTTATAGCAGGCCATCTTCCCCGACCGCTGTGTGTGAACACGCAGCGATCGGGGAAACATCGGGCGTAAATTTACGCCCTGATGCGCCAAGTACCAGGGCGCGAGGGCGTAAGTTTACGCCCGATGTCGTTAAGGGGTTAAGCTTGTTCCCACTACCCAGATTCTGCTCCCATTTCAGTGAGTGGTTATTAGTGGCATGCCTCTGACACACGGATACAGTAGGAAGGTAGTAAATAGTACAAACGTTAGTAAGGCCCCCTTCACATACATTCGGCTGTCGAGCTTAGTTTACCTCTAGGACAGTAGCAAAGTATCAAAGAGAAGCTGATGTTTGAACTGATCCCATACATTTGAATAGGGGAGTTCAAACTATCTAGTGCTTTAATCTGAACACCAGATCTCCAGACAAGAAGAATGTAGCATCTTCTAGCATTCTTTTGTCTATAGTCTCCAACAACTGATGGTCAATGGAAAAAATAGGATAGGATGCCTGATGACAACTGATGCATTATTGCCATCAGATGTTATTAAAGGGGTTATCCAGCGCTACAAAAACATGGCCACTTTTCTCCCTACTGTTGTCTCCAGTTCAGGTGCTGTATGCAATTAAGCTCCATTTTTTTTAATGGAACTGAGTTTTTAAAACCCCACCCAAACTGGAGACACCAGTAGGGGGAAAGTGGCCATGTTTTTGTAGCGCTGGATAACCCCTTTAAAAGAAAGATGCCGGACCGCTTCATATATTTGAACCTGCTTAAAATGTATGGGTACTCTAATGGCACAGTCCTAAACTTCAGAGGTTCTTTTCCTCCTTCTTCAGTAGATAATTAAACAATCAAAAAGTGCACACTAAAAAATTCAATGAGAAGTGCTTTCCCTGATGCTCTCAGAAGCTGCTTTTAAAGGCAGCAAACCTTTTGAGTGATCAAAAACTGTCAGACACACCTCTACAAACACTCCACAAGGAGTTTGCCCAGCTCACAGACTTTGATGGGGTGGTCCTTTCAACAAATTGTTGTTAGGAGGTGTTGGGAGCAGTGGTTATGTGATGGTAAAGATACATGAAGAACTGCACCAGACAGTTTACCAGTGGAAAGAATTGTATGATCCACTGACACACCCGTCTAATGCTGCGTTTACACGTAACAATTATTGTGCGAATTTGCGCGATAACGATCGAATTCGAATGAAAATCGTATGTGTAAACGCAGCGAACGATGAAACGACGAACGAGAAATCGTTTGTTTTGATCTTTCAACATGTCATGAAATCGGCGTTCGTCGTTCGCAAAAAAATACGCCGATCGTTCCGTGTAAACAGTCATCGCACGATAGTCCAGCCGCCCACAGCCCCGCCCGGCCCCCCGCTCGCAGCCCAGCCCCCCCGCTCATCCGCAGCCCCCTGCTCATCCGCAGCCCCCTGTGCCGGCTCGATCGCCACCCCCGCCGCCGCTCTAACCCCCCCCGCCGCCGCCGCTCTGGTCGCCCCCCCGCCGACGCTGATCTGATGGACGCCCCCCGCCGCCGTCGCCGCCATTCTGATCACCCCCGCTGGCCCGCGGGCATACGTTACCTGCTCCGCGCAGCAGGTCTTCAGACATCCCCGTCTCCGCTCTTCAGTGCACTTATTGGCTGAAGAGGGGAGCCGAGCCGGGAATTTCAAACGCCTCCTCTTCAGCCAATCAGTGCTCCTCTTCAGCACTGAATGGCTGAAGAGGAGCTGTTTGAAGTTCCCGGCTCCCCGCTTCAGCCAATCAATGCAAGGCAGCACTGATTGGCTGAAGAGGGGAGCCGGGAATTTCAAACGGCTCCTCTACAACCAATCAGTGCTGCCTTGCACTGATTGGCTGAAGAGGGGAGCCGGGAATTTCAAACGCCTCCTCTTCAGCCAATCAGTGCTGAAGAGGAGCACTGATTGGCTGAAGAGAAGGCGTTTGAAATTCCCATCTCCCCTCTGCAGCCATTCAGTGCACTGAAGAGCGGAGCCGGGGATGTCGGAAGCAGGATAATGCTTGCTTAGGCTGGGTTCACACTGCGTTTTTCCAGTCCGTTTTTTTCAAAAAAGGATGCATTTGTTTGCATCCGTTTTGATCCATTTTTCCATTGACTTCCTTAAAAAAAAAAAAAGGGGTCCAAACGGATCCGTTTTTTTTAACGGACACAAAAGTAGTGTAAACACTACTTTTGTGTCCGTTTAAAAGAACAGATCCGTTTTGATCTGTTTTTTTTTTTTTATAATGGAAGTCAATAAGTCAATGGAAGACGGATCAAAACGGATGCACACAAATGGCATCCGTTTTTTGCAAAAACACAGTGTGAACCCAGCCTTACACATAGCAAGTGTTTCCCAGGAATGTCTCCACCAGAGACATTTTCTTGGCTGCCGGTTGCCAGATTTATTGCCAATTGAGGATTTATGGAAGTTGGGATGCCAGCCTTTCATTTATATTCTCCAATATCACTCAGCATATTATATTCTTTCCTTAAAGATGAATGTGACACATCTAAATTATATGTTATTATAGGATCAATAGACTCAAACTGTCCTGGTAGTCCTTCTCCATCTTTCCTTCATTATCTATCAGGAAGGCCAACATATCTTAGAATATGGTCCCACATAGCAGGGGCTACATGAGGCCAAAAACATGCTTATTTTCCTAACAAATTGCTAATGGTTGCATGATTTTGTAGGTGAATAGAAATTGTACCTGCAAAGCCTTATGGCAATTAATAATCAATGTTAATTAACTGGTGATGTCTGCGAAGTTAACATGAAATTAACACTGTTGAAATTGAGTGGATGGCCGCCATTTAATGGCAAATAAATGTGATTATTTTAAAACAGCCATTGTATAAAATATCTGCAATTATTTGCCATTAAATGGCGGCCATCCACTCAATTTCGTGTGTGTGAACATAGCATTTCTGTGTTTTCGATCCACTCCTGGTTTTTGGTGCAAAATACTGAGCAAAAATACTGTGTTGGAACATAGCTAATGGTGTGTTTACACAGACAGATTTATGTGGAAGATCTTTGAAGCCAAAGCCAGGAACAGACTATAAACAAAGAACTGGTCGTAAAGGAAAGACTAAGATTTCTCCTTATTGCAAGTCCATTCCTGGGTTTTGCATTAAAATCTGTCAGATAAATCTCTCTGTGTAAACACACTCTGTGTAAATTACACCAACAGATTTTCTGACAGATTTTTTTGAGCCAAAACCAGGAATGCACTATAAACAGAGAATAGGTCATAAAGGAAAGACTGAGATTTCTCCTCTTTTCAAATGGCTTAAAAAAAACCTGTCAGATAATGTGTTGGTGTAATAGGGCCCTTAGGCTGCGTTTACAGACACAAATAATTGACCAATTTATCTGACAGATTTTTTAAGCCAATGCCTGGAATAGATTTGCAAGAGGAGAAAGGGCCCTATTACACCAACAGATTATCTGACAGATTTTTTTAAGCCAAAGCCAGGAATGGATTTGAAAAGAGGAGAAATCTCAGTCTTTCCTTTATGACCAGTTCTCGGTTTATAGTCCACTCCTGGCTTTGGCTTAAAGAAATCTGTCAGATAATCTGCTGGTGTAATAGGGCCCAAAGTCTTTCCTTTATGACCCGTTCTCTGTTTATAGTCTGTTCCTGGTTTTGGTTTTAAAAATCTGTCAGATATATTGATCAATAATCTGTGTGTGTAAACGCAGCCTAAAGTTTGGGTTTATGTAAAAGGCTGTTGAAGCTGAGTTTGAGGGAGTGGAGTTAACACCTAACAGATTTAAAACAGTTGTATTCTAAAGACTGTTCAAGAATTTGGAGTTTCGTGTAACCAATATGAACTGTTTACTTACAAACATCTATGCAGAGATTTATTATTATTAGATTGATTATTATTTATCAATGCAAGTTATACTTTGGTGTACTGTACATCGTGGTCACTTTTCTACTGACAAATCTAGGATGCTCTGTATTATTATGCTCCTGACACATAAAGCCGTGGCCTGGGAAAGTCCACTTATTGAGACCAACAATGCTCTCCTTGATAACCTCAAAGCCTTCCTAGCAGCCATGAGTCAAATATTTGATGATCACAACTGATCAGCTACAGCAGAGACAACATTATTAGCTTTACGTCAGGGCAAGCCCTCTGTTGCTGCATATGCTACAGAATTATTTTTTTATGGACTGTCTAATGTACTTAAAGATGAGTTATCACTTGCAGATGCTCCACTGGATTTTGACGATTTTGTACTCCATTGTATTTGAATTGACACTTGCTAATCAGAACACAGAGAAGAAAAGTGGGGTTCTACATGGTTTCGTGTATCAGCTCCTTCTGCTACCTCTTAAGACTTAAAAGAGACACAGAGTCATAATAAACCAGAGACTGAACCTATGCAGCTCGACAATATACAAAAGCGTGACAGTACTGGTAGAAAAAAAAGTAAGGTTCGGGATAACCAGTGCTTTTATTGTGGTAAAATTGACCATTTCCTCATCAAGCCATTTGTCCAAGCCATTTGTGCAAGGTAGTAGCCATAATAATAGATCTGGAACTTTCTGAAGATGAATCAGTTTCCTCAGAACCTGTGCCACCAGTGAATGCATTCATCCGCTCCATCTCTTCTATAGCACCAAATATTTAAAACAAACATGGAGTCTCATTGCTTTTGGCACATGAAATTTCTAACTGATTCTCATTGCCATTCCACCTCTGCCAAGGTGAATTCTGGTGCTAATGGGAACTTTATGGACATGTCTTTTGCTAAAAAAAAAAAAAAACATGGGGGCGAGATTTATCAAATGTGGTGTAAAATGAAACTGGCTGAGTTGCCCCTAGCAACCAATCAGATTCCACTTTTCATTCCTCACAGACTTTTTCGAAAATGAAAGGTGTAATCTGATTGGTTGCAAGGGGCAACTGAGCCAGTTTCACTTTACACCATGTTTGAAAAATGTCCCCCATGGTGTTTCAAGATTTCAAGCGAGACTTTTACCAATTTTGATGGAAACTGTTAATGGATCTCCAATAAGCTCGGGCCCAGTGAATGAAGAGACTACCACTGGAAATAACTATGGAACCTAATCACCACGAGGTTTTATCTTTCTTATTTATTTCATTATCTTGGGACTTCTGTGATTGCAAGCCCAAAGCTCCACAATTGACTGTGAATGCAAACAGGTTTCCTTCCCACTGGAGAACTCCCCAGAGACTTTAACGAAACAACAATATGACGATATGACAGAAGTAAAATAGTATGGTATATGAAGTATCTTCTAATTTACCATCTATATATGATGATTTTGCAAATGTATGTGACTGAAAGAATGCTGAAAAATTGCCTCTGCATGGACTGTATGACTGTCCAACTGTACTACTGCCTGCAGCAGTTATACCTTTTGGAAGCATATATCCAATGGCAGAACTGTAATTAAAGGCCCTTAAGGAATACTTCCAGAAAGTTTAGCTAAGGGGTTTATCCAACCATCTACTTCACCGGCATGTGGATCTATATTTTTTATTAAAAAGAAAGATGGCAGCTTACAACCTTGTGTTGACTATGGAGTTACTAGACAGAATTTTTCATGCAATAATTTTCACTAAATTGGATCCACAGAGTGCCTACAATCTGGGGCGTATTAAATCAGGCGAAAAATAGAAGACTCCATCATGTTACGAACATTTTTAATATTTAGTGATGTCTCTTGGACTCTGTAATGCCCAGAAAAAGAGAATCATGTGAGAACTCTATTGAAGCATCTAAGAACACACCAACTATACATTAAGTTGGAGAAATGTGAATTTCATCATATGGAGATTGTTTTTAGGTTATGCCATTCCTGACCTAGGTCTACATTTGCACTCTAACAAGATTTGAGCAATTATTAATTTAAGCAAATTGTGCACAGCACTGGACGCTGATGTTAACTTGTCATCTGCCTTTCATCCCCAATCTAATGGGCAGACTGAGTGTACAAACCAGACTTTAGAGGAGTATCTCCAGTGGTACATTTCCCATTTACAGGATGACTGGGTTGATTTACCTCCAATGGCAGAACTTTCTTACAATAATTCTAAAAATGCCTCAACTAAAAATATACCATATTTTTGGTTGCCACCCAAACATCCGTTTGAATTTCCTAAGAGAATACAATTATTTCAACAAAATCTTAAAGGGAACCAGTCACTCGGCATTACGGCGCAAAGCCCTCCCGACGGCCCGGTGGAGCCCGGGATACTTACCCTTTCCTGCAAGTCCTGCTCCTGGACCCGGGCCCTAGACGGAAATATTGGCGCCAGAAGGTGAGCGTGCGCTGTATGCAAATTTACCGAGATGAGTCCGATGCCCATAGAGAATGACTGGAGCCGTCCCGGGACCGGGTCCAGGAGCGGGACTTGCAGGGAAGTGTAAGTATCCGGGGCTTCACCGGGGGTCGGGCGGGCTCTGTGCCGTAATGCGGGGTGACAGGTTCCCTTTAAGATGCTTAAAAGCACATTAACAAGTGGCCAATAAAAATATAAAGACGTAGGCTGATAAATCGAACTTCAAAGACTAAAAGTCTGAAACTTTATGTACCTTCAGTAAAACTGGGCCAAAGTTTGTTGGTCCATTCAAGATTATTGGACAAGGAAGCTCAGTAGCTTTTCATCTTAAATTGCCCAGGAAGATTAGCATTTATCCAGTGTTCCATGTATCTCGATTTCCAGGTCATCGTCTTCTGCCTTCCCCTGATTAAATCGAAATTGATGGACAGGAAAAATTTACTGTTGAAAAGATCATGATTTTCAGAAATCAGTTGCAATAGCTAATAAAATGGCAAGGATACAGGCCAAAAGAAAATTCATGGAAACCTGTGACAAATATCAATGCTCCCTGGCTGATTGAGGAATTTTACAAGAGATATCGAGATAATGCAAAGTAATGCACTCTCTAGAGGCTCTGTTAAGGAGGGATCAAGAACAGGAGTCTAATATTTTATAATTTTACCACTAGAGGCCGCCATTTGAAGTTTTAAATAATTGTACTGCAGTTCCACTCCCTACCACTGGAAGCTGCTGTTTTGCCCTTGTCCTCTTCCAAGATTGTTACTGTGTACAGTGGGGAGGCCATATTGCTTCCTGTTTAAGCCTATTTCTGACCAAGTGAAAATGTATACATTGCTTGAGTATTGCTTATATGTTCCTGCTCCTGAGAAGTATCTTCTCTAGAAGGTAGATTATACTCATCTACCTTCAAGCTGCACCCCTCCAAACATTTTCCTCAGTTCATCCCTGTGCTTGGCTCACTCCATCCTTCCAGCTGTGAGTACCAGTATTGTAACAAACTGTGATTGTGTTATACACAGTCGGTGACCACTAAAGGGAAACTGCACTACATTACATTTCTTACTTTGAACTCTTTTTCTTACATAAAGGACGAGATTTAGGAAACAGGTGTAAAGTAGAATTGTCTTAGTTGCCCCTTGCAACCAATCAGATTCCACTTTTCATTTTTCAAATAATCTCTGAGGAATGAAAGGTGGAATCTGATTGGTTGCTAGGGGCAACTAAGACAATTCTATTTTACACCTGTTTCCTAAATCTCCCCCAAAGTTCATATTTTATCGTTTTTTTGTTCTTTTGTCCTTTAGCAGGTTTACTTCTTTGTAGTGCTTTGTAATGTCTAGGAGTCGGTTTTGTAAGAAGAAAATAGTTTCTAATGACCTCTTCATGTCTGAACATTCAATAATACATTCATATCTAGAACAAAGGAGAACCTAATGAACCTGTCACTTTTTATACGCATAAACTACTAAAATGCAATCATAATTTAGTAGATTTTTTGAGCAAATACAGTAAAATGTCACTTAATGTTGAATTTACAGATTAAAAAATACTTTAAACCTGTCTGATGTCTGCCAGGGGTTATAAAAATGACTGAGAAACTGCTCACACGTTATGTGAAAAGGAATAACTTTAATTTACTTGAGCTGGTGAAACTATTAAGACAATGAAAAACAATTTCTATCTTAAATATCAGAAAAGCTTCTCTTCTTCCTCGTAGGATCGATCTAAAAGAGGCCATACCATCTCTTATAAGTAGTAAAGGATTATACAATTTTATAGATTTCATTTTCTAGTTCCCTTTTTTATCTGCTGATTAAAGGAATATGTTCTCTTTATACCGTTTCGAAAATTAAAAAAATTATTTATTTTGTAAATTGCAGTCCCATATTTTTTCACTTAGATTACTGGAGTAGACACTTGTTGATTTGTTCGAAATAAACTTAAAGCGACTCTGTACCCACAATCTATCCCCCCTAAACCACTTGTACCTTTGGATAGCTGTTTTTAATTCCAAGATCTGTCCTGCGGTCCATTCGGCAGGTGATGCAGCTATTGTTCTAAAAATCAACTTTTAAACTGGCAGCCCTGTGCCCAACGGCCGGGGCTTAGATTGTGTATGCATTAGGCTGGCACACCCTCTCTGTCCCTCCTCATTATTAGGAATGCTCCAGGCAGATTGTCTCCCATACATCAGCTGTGTGAATACTGAACATGCGCTGGATCGTTAAGGACCTGTGCAATGTTTAGACAGGAGAAAATGTTTCAGTGGCATTCCTAATGATGAAGAGGGTGGGAAGGAGGGACGGAAGGGTGGTGCAAAGTTAAGGCACAGATACTCCCGTTGGGCACGGGGCTGCAAGTTTAAAAGTTGTTTTTTAGAACAATAACTGCATCACCTGCTGAACGGACCGCAGGACAGACCTTGGATTAAAAGCAGCTATCTGAAGGTACAAGTGTTTTGGGGGGGTGGGGGTGGAGGTGTCAGATTGTGGGTACAGGGTCGCTTTCACTGCTCTTTAGTAATGAACAACAACAGCTTTGATCTTGTAAGAGTCCTCCTGAGACAGGATACGCTAAAACCCACAATACTCTATAGTTAGGTTGAGCAAAGTGGTTTTACCAGCCACTATTGGAGCTGGCTACTACTAAATGAGGTACCTCGAGGTAAGAACTGTGCCCTCAGCCCTGGTTGCATTGTAGGTATCAGTTAAACTAGGCAAAATCTGACTGAGAGGGTCTAAGATAGGAGATACATTATTTTATATTCCTCAGGATCCAGCGTTCCAGCGTTCTATAGTTTTAGGGCACCATTCAGTCTCCTTATCTTTAAATTTATGCAATCTATTAAACATTGCAAACAAAACAGTACAGAGTTTAACAGGAAGGTCTGGCGGACATATTCCACTCCCGCTTACCCCGTCGTCATGACCGCGGGGCGTTTCAACGACGCCATTCTTCCAGCCTCAGCCCAAGAGGAGGCCATGGACTTACCTGGAGATCGGAGGTCTCTCGTCGTCCCTTCCCGGGAAGGAGACCCCCCAAAGAACAACGAGAACAGCGGAGGCGCAGATTCTCCTTGCCGCCGGTGTGAAGATCCGAAGATATTAAAGAGTTCTACCGTATTCCTTGGGGAGGTTAATTACAGGCCTTGACAAGGTATTTAGGGTCACCACAGGCAGTTATGACCAATTTTTGTATATGGGACCTGGGTCCAGATATCTATGAGCCTGACAATCGCTCTGTGATTACCAGAGGGAAGATGGACTGCCGTGGAACTGAGTTATCTGGAAGTTAAGTTAAGCATGGTTGCCTTATTGACTAAGTGTGCCGTGATACGATTGTCGCAGCATGGGAAGAAGGGAGTCTGGAGGCGATATCTCTCCCCCCTGAGGTGGCAGCAGGGTGTCCATTGCAGGGACAATCTTGAATTGATGTTGGACCTCGTTGGTCCTTGTTTATTTGTATGTCCAGTTTGTTTTGTGTGTAACAAAGGGTGGGGGGGGAGGGGGGCATTTTCCTGCGAGAGAGACCACTAGAAACAGCGAGGTATTACATATGAGTTATGCGAGTGATATCAAGGAATATAAAGGGGTTGCGTTCACCCCATAAGAGAATGATGGTGTTGAAACATCTCAAAAAATTGAGACCAGATGTAGCCCTATAACAGGAGACACACCTAGATTCGGCAGATTTTGACAAGATGAAAAAAATGTGGGTTGGTAACATGTTTGGGTCACCTGCAGTGAACAGGAAAGCGGGAGTTCTGATATTGGTTAGTAAACATTTTGCAGGGGATGTGAAATTTGTCTCATCTGATGGGGAGGGAAGGCACTGCTCGGTACTCACTCATATGTCTGATAAGATAGAAGTCCATAACATATATGGACCTAATGATACTAAAAAACATTTCTTTCATACTCTATCTTCTTCTATTGTGTCTAGTCCTTACTCTCTACAATTGGTTGCCGGGGACTTCAATTCTGTGCCGGTAGCAAGGGAGGACAGGCGGAGAAAGGGCTTGGAGAGCAATCATCCTACCGCCAACGACATTATATTTGGTAAATTTTTAGCATCCACCCAGCTGATTGATACCTGGAGGCATCTGCATCCGGAAGACAGGGAGTACTCTCATTATTCCCATGTCCACGATTCTGTGTCACGGATAGATGGGGCGTTGGCATCAGGATCGTTGCTTTCTAGGGTTCTACAACATGATATTGGGGACATGGTTATATCCGATCATTCACCTCTATGTGTTCTATTGTCTGACTCTATTGTCAGAGGCACGGATTATCAATGGAAGTTCCCCATGCACCTAGCCAATAATGAATCTTTTAGGGACATTATGCGGGGATGGTGGCTGGATTATAAGACGACAAATACAGAACATGTCACTTGCCCCCAGCTTTTTTGGGACACAGCAAAAGCTGTACTAAGAGGGCGTATTATGGCGTATGTGTTGGCCCATAAAAAACTGATCCACACAAAGGTATTGCAGTTTAGCCAGACCTTACGCACTACATATACTAATTTTGTTTTAGGTACTTCCAATACTACTAAACAGGTGTGGGTAGCGGCTAAGAGGAAATATGATACCTGGCTAGAGAGGAGAGAGCAGTTGACTCCTATTTTGATGCACGCTTATTCAGGTATGGAAACAAGGCGGGGAGACTTCTGGCTCGTTTTGCCAGGGGTCCTCATCCTCCTGTCCACATATCTGGTCTTAAAAAAATCGAGCTGGAGTGCGTCAAACGCACCCTGCTGCGATTAACAGGGTTTTGGCCGACTATTACTCAGCCTTATACTCAGACACCCCTCCTCCTCCAAGTCAACCCATGGAATGGTTAAATCTACTGCCGTCTCTAACGGTGGAAGAGGAGTCGGTACTAAATGCACCAATCTCCCTAGAGGAATTAACAGGTTATCTCCCATCTTAAGTCCTCTAAAGCCCCGGGTCCTGATGGATTCCCAGAAGAATTTTATAAACTCCTGGTGGATGATCTGGCCCCGGCGCTTCTCCCCTTGTATAACTCCTACCTGTCTGGTGAAGTGGTTCCACCTCAAAGCAACACGTCCCATATTATCGTGTTACCTAAACCCGGGAAAGATTTAGCCCTACCGGAGTCGTACAGACCAATTTCCTTAATAAATACGGATTTGAAGATCATAGCAAAACTAATGGCAGACAGACTGGCGGTATGTTTACCCCGACTGATTTCCCCAGTACAGGTGGGATTTGTGAGGGGGAGGGCTGCTGTAGCTAACATAAGAAAAGTTCTGGCAGTGCTGGAGATCCAAATGAAACCAACGCTGCACCCATCCCCGGCCATGTTGTCTCTGGATGCTGAAAAAGCTTTTGACAACGTGAGCTGGGGATGGCTGCAGGAAGTGTTAGCCAAAATGCAATTTCCGGAGGCCTTTAAGAACTTGGTACGGGCTATGTACTCCAACCCACAGGCAAGAGTAAACACACCAGGATTTCTGTCTGCTCCTTTCGCGCTTGGCAAGGGCACCCGTCAAGGATGCCCTATGTCACTGCTATTGTTTAATTTGGCAATAGAGCCCCTATCTAGATACCTATACTCGGCGCCACATATCCGAGGGGTGACAGTTGGAGGGGGAGAGGTCAAGATGGGTTTATTCGCGGATGACCTGATGTTATTCCTTGAACATCCACAAGAGGTTTTGCCGGGGGTGTTTAAAGCATTGGAGACCTTTGGCAAATACTCGGGATACAAGGTCAATGTCTCCAAGAGCATTCTCCTTGACCTTTCCCCCAGGAAAACCCTAGATGCAGCACACCTGTCCTTGCCAGTGCAGGTTACCCAGTCATCACTACGGTATTTGGGGATTAACATTGGGAGATCACCTCACTCCATATATTCACTAAACTTTCCACCGGTGATACAAAAAGTGATTGGCGAATTGCATCATTAGTCTCGCTTACCATTGCCTCTGTTGGCACGTTGTCACCTTCTTAAAATGATGTAATTTGCCAAATTGCTTTATCCCCTTCAGACAATACCGCTACTGATCAAACATCTAGACATTATGAAGTTACAAAAAGCGTTCACGGACTTTATATGGGCGGGGAGACGTCCGAGAATAGCGTACAAAAAATTTACACTTACTAGAGATCAAGGAGGGCTTAATATGCCTGACATAAGACTGTATAACCTAGCATGTCTGATGAGACACTGGATCGACTGGCTTAGAAGGTCTGAGGGATTCTCTAATATTGCCATAGAAAGTAGACTAGCTTCCCCGTGGTCCTTGAACTCGCTACTACATACTACATTTTCTGCTCTTCCTGGTTCAATAAAACACAGCGTCCTCTTTAGGGACACAATAGCTGCTTGGAAAACGATCAGACTTAAGATGGCCCTTCCCCACAAAGTGAGTAAATTCATGACCCTATGGGACCATGTAGAATTCTCGGCGGGTAGGGACAATATTATGTTTAGGGCGTGGAAGGCTAAAGGGATTCTACGGGTGAGAGATATTTTACATGATAAAGAACCGCGGATATTGACACGGTCCGAGCTACTGACTAAAACGGGACTCCCTCACAGCCATTTTTTGGCATATAACCAACTAACTTCTTTCCTACTAACACGTCTGCGTGATTGGACTAAAGAATGTGCAACAGGAGTCTTAGATGGATATGTGGAATGTGAGACTGGTGGACATTCATTGTCCTTTTTATACCAGGATTTAAAGAATATTGATCTGGCTCCGGTCGCCAAGTCGGTGTTCCACTACTGGGAGAGAAAGCTGAACAAAGTGGAGCTGCTGAAACCTATTCTGTCTGGCTGTGAGGCAGTGCGGAAATCGGTAATAAATGAAAGGTGGCGGGAGACTCATTTTAAAATCCTCCATCATGCCACATATGGGTTCTCATTGCCTAAAACTGCCACCCATCCGGACAGGATAACAGCTTGCCCAAAATGTCAGCTGACATGCCTCGTATGTCTGAAATTCTGATTCAAATTAAGCACTACCTAAGAATGGACCAACTGGAAACAGAACAACAGAAGGAAAAAATGACAAAGTCGTTCTTTAAAAAATGGACATCATTTATTTGTGCCTTCCTTACGCCACAGGAAATTAAGCAAGTAGTGTCCCCCTTCAAACAAACGGGATGGTATTTGAAAAAGGCGCTGGCCGGATCTCTGGGCAGGTTACAGTTGTGATTGTTAATACATGTTTTTATGAACATTTTCGGTTTTGCTGTTCAAAGAAGTAGGTGGTCTCTCTCGCAGAATAGGGGAGGGAGGGGAGGGAGGGGAGGGAGGGGAAGGGTTTGTTGAGGGGGTTCTTAACAGTTGTGGGTTATGGTGTTATTAAGGAACGTAGGAGACCAGGCTGTTAGATACAATTCTTGAAATGTGATTCCAATATCTGGACATTGTGGACGCGCTAACAGTCTTACAGATCCTGTTTGGAAAAATGCTCTTGGGAGGTCATGTTGTTCTCCATGTTGGGTTTCGTTATGTGTACATGAATGTTGTATATATTGAAAAATAATAAAAATGATATTTAACAAAAACAGTATTCAACCCTTAACCTGGATTCAAGATGTTTTCTTCACAGAAGACACCTGTGTCGACAAAGGACCTCACCCATCCAATGCTTCTTACCTTTAAGCCTGTTGACTACCCCCTTTGTTTGGATCTCACAGCAGCTAATAGTAGCTTCAGTAGCTAATGGTAGCTATACATATACAGCTTACAGATACCTCTTCAGGCTTAGAAAAAGATGGCCACTTACTTCCAGAAACAGCATGACTTTAGTTTCCAGTTTAAGGCTGCATTCACACGTGCAGTGATTTTCCCGGTCCGTGATTATGGTCCGGTAAATACCTTCGTGATCCGTGCTAAACAGTCCTTTTTGCATTCGTTTTGCATCCATGTCCGTTTTTTTCATGGATCTGTTTTACAGCATTTTAAATTACAATGATTACATCACATCTGTGTTTTTCACGGATGAACACAGATGTCACATCCGTGTACATCCGTGAAAAACACGGATCTCATGGATTTCTATGGGGAATCCGTTCCGTGCTTCCATTCCGTTAAACGGAACGGATCCGTGAAATCACGGAACGTCTGAATAGCCCAATAGAAAGCAATGGGCTGTAAAATTGTCCATGCGCACGGGCAACTTCCCGGAACGTGTAAATGCAGCCTAAGTGTTGTCTTGCAAAGAAGCTCCATTCACATCAATGGAACTAAGTTGCAAAACCATACCCAAACTGGAGACAAGAGTTGTGCTGATTTTGAAAGAAAACGGCCATGCTTTTCTAAGACTGGATAACGTGTTCTGAATGGGGAAAGGGGTGGTAACCTGAAACCAAATTCTTTTAGGGACAACTTAGCTCCCTGAAAACAAAAGGATTAGCCAGTAGAAATTTAACATGCCCAATCCATTATCTGTTGAGGGAGACTTCCTTACACATTAGACATTTGTCTAAAATCATCAGATTTTGCCAACTTTTGGCGAATGTGTATGGGGGTTTTAAGGGTGTATTATCAAAATTGCTTACTTTTGATGATATGCCCTTCACTTTGTGCCTATAGTATACTGTTCCTTGCCTAGGTTACTAACCACCGCTCTCTGCTCTGTGAATAGTGGCCGGGCTTCTGTTGTACTCAGTGGCCGGGACCTCTGGAGATGGTAAGTATACCTTTTCAGCTTCTGTGTCTCTTTATCAGTTCACAGACAACTGCAGGGTTTATAGAAAAAAAGATGCAGTGATACAGGTAGGCATCACTGCATCCCGCTTTAACTCCCCCCCATGCCTCCCCCCCTGCCAAACAAGGAAGTAAGAACGGGATGCTGCAATGCTGAGCTGAACAGGGTCCTAGCAAGTATAGAATTCTGGCTTTGTTCTGTGCATGTCAACAGTTATGTGTTGTCCTTAGAACATCTTCCAGATGACAGAGTTGTCTTGACTTAACCACGGGGCTGATTTCCGTTTTTACATTTTCATTTTTTGTTCCTTCAAATACCCTGAATAATTTCTTTGGGGATTTGCTAAAGCTTTGGACAGTTCCTTCATAGACAAAGGTGGCAGTAGAGAGCACTGTGTCAGATTGGAAAGAAAACTCCACTTCCTGTAGGGCATACAGCAACTGATAAGTACTGGAAGACTGTAGATCTTTAAATAGAAATAAATTACAAATCTATGTAACTTTTACACACTATGGGGGAGATTTATCAAACTTGGTGTAAAGTGAAACTGGCTCAGTTGCCCCTAGCAACCAATCAGATTCCACCTTTCATTTTCCAAAGAGTCTGTGAGGAATGAAAGGTGGAATCTGATTGGTTGCTAGACCATGTTTGATAAATCTCCCCCTACATGATTTAAAGGAATTTATTTTTGCTTGAGTCCCCCTTTAAAAGTAACATGTGTCTCCTTACAGATCCATGTTAACTTTTGCAAACATACAAATAACAAATATACAAATTATGCAAGATCAATAACATTAATAGTTTGAAAAATTCTGCATGCGTTGATACCAACGTTTTTTGTTTTACATTTATATTTGAAATATGGAAAAAGGTAATTAAATATTTTTATTTTCTTAGTGTGTTTGTGTGTAAAACATGTTTGTTAACTTTTTTCCTAGGGAACTTATACGAACAATAATTGCTCATACACGTGATTTATTCAAGTGATATACTACAGCCTGCCTGTAACAGTAGCTTCTATCATGACAGCCACAGGCAAAACAAAATCTGTGTTAGTGACCAAATGATACATGAACATAATAACAGTTGGCAGAATAATAGTATTATCATTATTTGTGGTCATCAGTATGGTCAGCGGTAGTGTTTCCTAAACTAAGGTCCGATGGCTTATAAAAACTCTTCAAGAAAAATTACTTTTGTGCATTTATTTTTTACCAGATGCTACATTTATCACTTCATTTATCAGTTCATTCCCCCTTTCTGGCCCATACACGTTATTGTTTTCCTTAGCATGCACATTTTATTAATTCAGTTATTCAAATGCTTTTTTGTGTCTTTGCATCTGAAATTTATGTCAGTTGTATATTAGCAATTTTTATTTTTTGTGATACTAGTGAAAATGTAAAACAGAAACTTATTTTCTTTTAATTATAGTTTGTGGTAGTTGTGGATGAGGCTCTTTATTGTCTCAGATGGTAAAGCTGCCCATTCTTCTTGGCAAAAAGCCTCCAGTTCCTGTAACTTCCTGGGCTTTCTTGCATGACCTGCGCGTTTGAGATCTCCCCAGATTGGCTCAATGATATTGAGGTCAGGAAACTCAGATGGCCACTCCAGATCCCTCACTTTTTTCTGATAGCCAGGGAATTGATAATGCCAGTCAACAGTGTACAAACTGTTATTAACAAAATCAGGGGTTCTGTAAAAACCAAACCCCAGTCAGGTAGACCAACAAAAATTTCAGCCACAACTGGCAGGAAAATTGTATGGGATGCAAGGAAAAAGCCACAAATAACATCAGCTGAAATACAGGACTCTCTGAAAACTAGCGGTGTAGCTCTTTCAAAATGTACAACAACATCAGCTGAAATACAGAACTCTCTGAAAACTAGTGATGTGGCTGTTTCAAAATGTACAATAAAGAGGCACTTGAAGAAAAATGGCCTGCATGGTCGAGTTGCCAGAAGAAAGCCATTATTGCGCAAATGCCACAAGGTATCTCACCTTGTAGATGCCAAACAACCCAGAGACAAGCCACAAAACTTCTGAAACAAGGTCATCTGGAGTGAGGAGACCAAAATTTAACTTTTTGGCCACAACCATAAAGGTTACTTTTGGGTAGGTGTCAACAAGGCCTATGATAAAAGGATCACCATTAGAGATGAGCGAACCGGGTTCGGGTTCGAGTCCATCCGAACCCAAACTTCCGGCATTTGTTAGCGGTGGCTGCTGAACTTGGATAAAGCTCTAAGGTTGTCTGGAAAACATGGATACAGCAAATGACTATATCCATGTTTTCCACATAGCCTTAGGGCTTTATCCAAGTTCTGCAGCCACCGCTAATCAAATGCCGAAAGTTCGGGTTGCTAGGTTCGGGCTCGAGGTTCACTCATCTCTAATCACCATTCCTACTGTAAAGCACGGACGTGGATCACTGATGTTTTGGGAATGTGTGAGCTACAAAGGCACAGCAAACTTTGGTCAAAGTTGAAGGAAAAATGAATACAGCATGTTGTCAGCAAATACTGAAGGCAAATTTGCAGTCATCAGCCCGAAAGCTTTGCACAGGACACACTTGGACGTTCCAACATGACAATGATCCAAAACACAAGGCCAAGTTAACCTGTCATTGACTACAGCTGTCAGACTAACACAGACACAACCAGACAGTGGGCCCTATCTGAACCACCCACTGTCCCTGCCTAATTGCCTCAGCCGACCCTAGGCGGTCGCGGACAACCACGGTGACGTTCCCTGCGCTATATACGTGATACACAAAACAATACGGACAGACGAACACAATAAGGAATAGTAAACCAGGCCGGGTCAAACCACACGGGCAACGTAGTACAAAATCAGTAATCCAAAAGAGTAGTCACAAGTCAGGCAGGAGGTCAGAAAAACGAGTCGAGCAGTAGGAGGGATAGGACGGGGAGCGCAGGAATATACAAGGGAGAACTGGGACCAGGAATACACCTAAATAGCCAGCGCTGGGACTCAGTCTGTGCTTAGCTTTTATGCTGACCAAGAGCCCGGTCTGGATCCTCATTGGACCGGCGCTCTGATCTTCCAGGTACAGACAGGCCGAGAAACCTGTCAATCACAGCAACAACACAGGTGTAAAATCAAGACCAGGAGCTTCTCAACTTAACTCCTGCATAGCCAGAAGCTGAGAAGCAATCGGGTGTGACACACAAAGGCAAAACACCAGGTCCAGTTCACACAGGCTACTGCAGATTCCTGACAGTACCCCTCCTCTTATGAGGGGCCTCAGGACCCTTATTGAACGGACCTAGCTTAGACGGATTACGTGCATGAAATTGTCGAACCAGACGTGGGGCATGCATGTCTTTCCCAGAAACCCACGTCCGTTCTTCTGGGCCAAAACCCTTCCAGTGGACCAAGTACTGCAAAGACCCTTGTACCCAGCGAGAATTTAGAATTTTTTCTACCTCATACTCCAACTCCCCCTGGATGACCAGGGGAGCAGGAGGAGAAGACGGCGCAACCGGAGGAACATACTTTTTCAGAAGTGCTTAATGGAACACATTATGTATGCGAAATGATGCAGGCAGTTTTAATCTAAAGGTAACAGGGTTAATCACTTCCACAATAGTGTATGGTCCAACATATTTAGGTGCCAGTTTACCGGATTGTACCTTTAACCTCAGATTTCTCGTAGACAACCAGACCTTTTCCCCTACTATGTATTGATGTCCAGGTATGCGTCTTTTATTAGCATGTTTTTTGTATTGCTCTTGGGCTTTAACCAAGCTCTGATGAGCTTGGGCCCAAACTGTGCACAGTTTAGAGAATATGGCTTCAGCGGAAGGGTTAACTGATTCAGCAGCATGAGTAGAGGAATACCTAGGATTAAAACCAAAATTACAAAAGAATGGCGACATACCAAGTGAGCGCTGTTCATGATTATTTAAGGCAAATTCAGCTAGAGATATAAAGTCTCTCCATTTGTCCTGGGCATCAGTCACGAAACACCTCAGAAATTGCTCTAGGGACTGGTTAATTCTCTCGGTCTGACCATTCGTCTGCGGATGGAAGGCAGACGAGAAAGATAACGAGATACCCAACTTTTCACAGAATTCTCTCCAAAACTTTGCCACAAACTGAACACCCCTATCGGAAACAACATTCTCAGGGATGCCATGCAAACGTAGAATATGATTAATAAATAGCGTAGCTAAAGTACGAGCATTTGGTAGCTTAGACAGAGGAATAAGATGGCACATCTTGGAAAATCTATCCACAACTACCCAAAAGACAGTCTTTCCCCTGGACAGGGGCAGGTCAGTAATGAAATCCATCAATATATGTGTCCATGGTCTCGTAGGCACCGGTAGCGGATGTAATAATCCTTCAGGTGGCCTTCGAGGGACCTTGGACCTAGCACAAGTCTCACATGCCTCAACAAAAGCTTTCACATCTCGGGCCCAGGAAGGCCACCAGTAGTGGCGCGAGAGCAAGAACCTGGTTCCTGCCACCCCTGGGTGTCCAGCCAACACAGAGCTATGAATCTCCTCCAAGACCCGGAGATGAAGATCCAGAGGTACAAACAAGCAGGAGTCCGGAGTATTTCGGGGTGCCAAGGACTGAGACTCAGCGATCTGGGTCACCAGGTCCTGTTGTAGGACAGACACCACCACACCGGGTTTTAAAATCGTATCGGGCTGGTTCATGGGAGAATTTTCTATGTCAAAACTACGAGACAGGGCGTCAGCCTTGACATTTTTGGAACCAGGCCGGTACGTGATCTCAAAGTTAAACCTTGAGAAAAACAGGGCCCACCTGGCTTGACGTGGGGTGAGACGTTTAGCACTGTCTAAGTACATCAAGTTCTTATGGTCAGTAAGCACGACCACCTTATTTTTGGCACCCTCCAGGAAGTGTCTCCACTCATCAAACGCCAACTTGATAGCCAATAATTCTCTATTGCCAATATCATAATTACATTCGGCCTGGAAGAACTTCCTGGAGAAGTAGGCAACAGGACGAAGGTTGGTAAAAGTGCTAGATCCCTGGGATAACACTGCTCCCACACCCACCTCAGATGCGTCCACCTCCACTATGAAAGGGCGCTCAAAATCAGGCTGAGCCAGCACTGGAGCTTCTGTAAAACATCGCCGAAGTTTATCGAATGCCATGATTGCTTCTGGGGACCAGTTAACTAAGTCCGCCCCCTTCCTAGTCAAATTCGTAAGGGGTTTGGCTACCAGTGAGAAGTTTTTAATAAATTTTCGATAGTAATTTGCAAATCCCAAGAACCTTTGCAGGGCCTTCAGGTTATTGGGTCGCTCCCAGTTTTCAATGGCAGTAACTTTAAGGGGGTCCATACCAAACGAATTAGGGGTAATGTAGTAACCAAGAAACGAGACTTCCTGGATACCAAACTGGCATTTCGATAACTTGGCATACAGATTATTCTGCCTCAGAAGCTCCATTACTGTACGTACGTGTAATATGTGAGAAGCCCAATCAGGTGAAAAAATCAGAATATCATCCAAATAGACAACAAGGAATCGTCCCAAATGTTCACAAAATACATCGTTGACAAAGTGTTGGAAGACCGCCGGAGCATTACATAACCCAAAGGGCATAACAAGATACTCGAAATGGCCCTCTGGGGTATTAAAGGCGGTCTTCCACTCATCCCCCTCCCGGATCCTTATAAGATTATAAGCTCCACGTAGATCCACCTTAGAAAACCATTTGGCACCAACAATTTGGTTAAAAAAATCCGGAATGAGGGGTAACGGGTGTTGATTTTTAACCGTAATTTTGTTCAACTCCCGGTAGTCAATGCAAGGCCGAAGCCCACCGTCTTTTTTGCCGACAAAAAAGAAGCCCGCCCCCAAAGGAGAGGAGGAAGGACGAATATGGCCTTTACGTAAACTATCCCTTATGTACTCTCGCATGGCCTCCCTCTCAGGACATGATAAATTAAAAATACGACCTCTAGGATATTTTACACCAGGAATTAAATCGATAGGACAATCATACGGTCTATGAGGAGGCAATACTTCTACTGCCTTTTCATCGAACACATCCGCGTAGTCAGACAGGAATTCTGGAATCTCTCCCTCCCCAGGGGAACATTCTGCCAGCGACACCGGGATACAATGGGAACTACATTCAGGACCCCACCGAGTAAGTTCCCTACTAGACCAATCAAAAACAGGGTTATGCAGTTTCAGCCAAGGCAATCCCAGAATTACATCTGATGACAAATTATGCATAAGGAGAAAATCAAGATGTTCCACATGAACAGATCCCACCTTGACTTCCAAGCGTGGGGTTATGTATCGTACGTCCCCCTGGGCAAAAGGAGCCGAGTCAGCCCCAGTAACATTCACTGGGCACCTGAGCCGGAGTGGACATACCACTAAACCGGAAAAAAACATGGGGTTAACAAAGTTCGCTGACGACCCAGAATCGATCTGGGCGTAACCTGAAACACTCCTATTCCCTATTACCAAAGAAATAGGTAACAACTATTTATTCTTGAAGGTTACCTGTGCGCCTGAGAGACCCCCTCGATAGTCTCTCAGGCGCTGAAGTTTTCCGGCGGTGATCCGGGCCTGGACGGACACTGCCGCACCCGATGTCCTGCCTTCCCACAATACAGACATAGGTTGTTCTGTAACCGATGTGTTCGTCTGGCCTTGGCGTCAGTAGAGTCCACCTGCATCAGTTCTTCTGGTGTGGGCGTAACAGGAGGGGAAGGTTTAGGGTAGGAGCTTGGAGTCACTGGGGTTCTGGGAAGGTCTGGGGTACCTCTCTCTCTCTGCCTGTCTCTCAGACGTCGGTCAACCCTGATGGCTAACGTCATACTCTCCTCGAGTGAGTCAGGAGTGGGGTAAGCTACCAGCATGTCCTTTAGTCTGTCACTTAACCCTGCCCGGAACTGGAATCGGAGGGCTGAGTCATTCCAAGTGGAGAGGACGCTCCACTGTCTGAACTCAGAACAATATTCTTCTACGGGTCGCCTGCCTTGCCTTAACCCTGTCAGCTGACGCTCAGCATTGGCGGCACTGTCAGGGTCATCATATAGTAAACCCAAAGCCCCAAAAAACTGGTCAACTGAGAGTAATTCTGGTGAAGCAGGTGGTAAGGAAAATGCCCACTCTTGAGGTGCCCCTTGGAGAAGGGATATGATAATGCCGACTCTCTGAGACTCGTCTCCCGATGAGCGGGGGCGTAATCTAAAGAACAGCTTGCACCCCTCCTTCTGTCCCCCGAGAACTTATCCGGGAGCTGAACGGGTGGCTCAGGAGGTGGCGGAGGGGTCACCGTGATTTGTCGGGGTGTCGTCTCCTGATCCTGAACCCTTACAGCAAGCTCCTGCACCATGGTGTTGAGCCGCTGCATTTGGTCCACGATGTTCGACATGGCGGTCCTATTGTCCATGGGACAATGGCAGTATATAAGGCTGGCTAATATGTCAGACTAACACAGACACAACCAGACAGTGGGCCCTATCTGAACCACCCACTGTCCCTGCCTAATTGCCTCAGCCGACCCTAGGCGGTCGCGGACAACCACGGTGACGTTCCCTGCGCTATATACGTGATACACAAAACAATACGGACAGACGAACACAATAAGGAATAGTAAACCAGGCCGGGTCAAACCACACGGGCAACATAGTACAAAATCAGTAATCCAAAAGAGTAGTCACAAGTCAGGCAGGAGGTCAGAAAAACGAGTCGAGCAGTAGGAGGGATAGGACAGGGAGCGCAGGAATATACAAGGGAGAGCTGGGACCAGGAATACACCTAAATAGCCAGCGCTGGGACTCAGTCTGTGCTTAGCTTTTATGCTGACCAAGAGCCCGGTCTGGATCCTCATTGGACCGGCGCTCTGATCTTCCAGGTACAGACAGGCAGAGAAACCTGTCAATCACAGCAACAACACAGGTGTAAAATCAAGACCAGGAGCTTCTCAGCTTAACTCCTGCATAGCCAGAAGCTGAGAAGCAATCGGGTGTGGCACACAAAGGAAAAACACCAGGTCCAGTTCACACAGGCTACTGCAGATTCCTGACAACAGCATTACAAAATGAAGGTTCTGGAGTGGCCATCTGAATCTCCTGACCTCAATATCATTGAGCTACTCGGGGGAGATCTCAAGCATGCAGTCCATGCAAAACAGCCAGGGAATTTACAGGAACTGGAGGTTTTTTCCCAAAAAGAATGGGCAGCTTTACCATCTGAAAAAATATAGAGTCTCAGCCACAACTATCACAAAAGACATCAAGCTGTCATTGATGTTAGAGGTTATGATTTAAAAAGAGAAAAAAATTTAATGACAATAAATGGCTTCACCCAACCACTAACATGAGTAGATAAAAAAGTTTTTGTTTTGTCATTCAGACAAGAAAACAAAATTTCTGCCAGTGTATGTAAACTTTTGAGTACAACTGTATATAGAGGCGGGGCCAGAAGTTTTTGCTTATTCTGTTTTTTAATTGTTTTTTTTTTATGTTTATTTCCATAAGATAGGTCATACATATCTGATAACTAAGGGCTACTGTAACTGTTTGTATGACATATACTATATGTGTATATACTGAACCTATGTAAAATATTTATAAATACACATAAGTACAGTATACATTGGTCCCTCGAGTTACAACATTAATAGGCTCCTGGATCGCCATATAATTTTAATAGTTGTAACTATTGTATCTGGAGACTAAAATGCCCCTTTAGGGTAAATTCACACGGGCATATCTGCAGCGGATTTCACGCTGCGAGTTCACAGCAAAATCCACTGTGGATACCTCCCCTTCTAATGTGATTACATACTCCCAGCGGGATTGTCATCCCACTGCCAGTATGTAAGTCCTGGCCCCCTTAACCCCCGCCGCCCGCGATGATACATTAACTGCACCACGATCTGGCTGCATCTGAGGCTCCCGGAGGTCCCGTGCAGCCAATCAGTGACTGTGGCAGGCCCGTGCACTGATTGGCTGAGCGGGACCTCCGGGAGCCAGGAGACTTACATACTGGCAGTGGGATGACAATCCCGCTGGGAGTATGTAATCACATTAGAAGTGACAGGGGAGGTATCCGCAGTGGATTTTTCTGCAAACTCGCAGTGTGAAATACGCTGCAGATACACCTGTGTGAATTTACCCTTAAAGTTTGGATAGGTGCAGAGCTTGATAAATATGCCAAATACTATTTCACCCATGGCAGTATGTAAAAACTGGAATTACACTGTGCTAGAGTATGGGATTTTTATAGTTACCTTTATTGAAATAAAGTGCTACCTTAATCTGCAATGTGTGTGGCTATTTGCATGATAGCTAAAACAATATTTTCATATGATAATACATTAGGGTAAACAATTGGAAATATATCCTATAGGGCAATAGTTCCTATAACTGGCAGGTCTCGGCCATAATCCGGATCAGGAAAACTGCCACGTTCAGATATACAGACCTAAAGGAATATGAAGGAGGAGAGCTGGATTATTGCAAGAATACCCATCCTGTCAATTAAAAGCCATAAAAAGTCATAAATAATGAATGTGTTTTAAATAAACAGACAACACAATGTACCAAATTGTGGTGCAATTTACACCATCGAAAAAGCTTATTGATAAATCTTTCCTGCTATCTTATGCTCTTTGAATCCATATGCTAGGGATAATATAACACAATAGGGGAGATTTATCAAACTGGTGTAAGGTAGAATTGGCTCAGTTGCCCCTAGCAACCAATCACATTCCACCTTTCATTTTCCAAAGAGTCTGTATGGAAAGAAAAGTGGAATCTAAATTGGTTTCTAGGGGCACTTTACTTTATTGCCGCCACTGAAAGTAGAGTGTAGCTGTCTGACCGGAGAAAATGTGTGCTGCTCTGCTATTGTATTTTTTATATTATTGTAATACAACAGGAATACCAAAGACACAATAAAACAGCGGTGAAATAGTGTTGGAGAAACCTTGGAGAGATAACAGGCTAGAGAAAGACAAAAAAGGGTGGTTTTCTACATGAGGTTGGGTTTAGTCTTTCTGGTTTCCACCGCAGACATAGCAGTATAGCAGGTTTCTGCTGCGCTAACCTGGATACTATCTAATTGTATTCCGAGCTTTTTGTTTTAGAAACACTGGTACTCTACGGGGTGAGGAGGGACAACATGGACCTGATCAGATGTCTTGGGTTTGAGCTGAATTATACTTTTAATATGCTCTCATCAATTTTTTTCTTGAGACTAGAATTTGTGTATACTTGCTGAGTCTGTGAATGCTCTGCATAAACAACCCAGTTTTCACAAGACAAATAATGTAGCAAGTGGGTGACAGTGTCACAGCTGTAAAGCTGCTTCTTCTACATAAGGACAGGAGGAGCCAGGTGCTGAGTACTATAAATGTATGGCTGTGTGCTCCCTTTCTTTCCATACACAACATCACTCCTGGCCAGCTGTGAATGCACTTCTCCATTCAAGCTGTAGGACAGAGGTGCCACTAAGAAGAGAAAACTGAATGGGATGCAGTGATAAGTCATGACACTAAAAGCTTAAAGGAGTTCGGCCAGACCCATTTTTTTGCGCAAGTGCTGGGGAGGGGAAGATGAAAGAAATAACATGCTCTTGCCTTTCCCGCTCCAGCGCTGGTGGCCGCATACCGCTTCTCGGGTCCCCGGATACTTCCTGGTCTTAGCGGAGGTCCGGGTCGTGACTTGTGAGGTCTGCTCAGCCAGTCAGTGGGGACCTAGGGACTGAAACAGCGGTATACGGCCACCAGCGCTGGAGCTAAGAGCACTTTATTTCTTTTTTCTGGTTCAATGTTTTTATTAGGTTTTACAAGAAAAAATTACAAAAGAGAAAGTCTAAAAGCACTGACTTTAGTATAGTTAACATGTTTAAAAACAACAGTAATAACATTAGGTATATTAACTTAATATAAAATTGTGGTAACATACATTCAGCCTGGTATAATTACATTAGGTGTAGCACCTCCTGAGCAAATTAGTGTAAAGTATACTGGTTTGTCAGTAAAGATAATATACAAGGTAAAGAGAGAAAAATAATATACTGTAATATAATGTAAGTTTCCCCAAAGCCCTTTTTTCCTCACCAGCACTTGCTAAAAAAATGGTTGTGGCCTGACTTTTATTTTAATATAAGATATATGATCATTCAAAGTGGACACAGAGTGGGCACTTGCTAGATACCCCACTGTATTGGTCTGACCCTAAATGACTATTTTTTTCTGGCTATATTGATAAATTAGATCCCTGTACAAATTTGCCAGCAAGGGCTAGTAGAAAAGGAAGTCAACAGAAAATCACTTATGAATATTTATATGTAATAAGCACATAGCCATGATCTTAAACCTGTTTTGATCAAGATGTTTCCAGATCCTAAGACTTTATGCAATCATGAAACCTTCCTGACTTTTGCAGTGTTGACACCAGTTGCTAAGCAATGTAACAACTTCTGTTCAGACTGGGATCCCTCCCTCTTTTATCTCTGTAAGTAGCTACAACCATATGCAATAATATCCAGCACACTGGAGGTTCACTAAAACTCAAATGTTGTATTTTCACTTGTTTATTCAATACAGATGACTGCAGAATGCCTACTGATAAATCTTCAGATGGTGCTTTGCAGTATCCTCACTCCAGGCTGCTGTTCATTACTGAGTGATGGCTGTATATTTATCACTAGTTCTGCAGGAACTGGTGGATGGGCAGATCAGTGCACTGAGAGATAAAGGACCTACCCTAATTCAACTAATTGGGATTTTGATTAACGTCATAATCACCCAGCATTAGGTGCCACGCCTTTTACCAACACAATTGTGGAAGGGGAAATGTGAATTCCATTTTAGCTGCCATGTCTGATTGGTTAGAACAACCTGCCACAGGCAAGCTGTACTACCCAGAGAAACAGGCTGAATCAAATGGTGGATTTAAAAAAAAAAAAATAATAATTTAGATCACCACCCCTTCACGCCCATGCTCAACATTTCAACAGTGTGAGAACACAGTCTTTCAATGTTTTTAATCAACATCGTGTGAGCATAGAATTTTTGGGGGGATTTATGAAGACCGGCGTACTTATATTAAGCCCCAGCCCCTTTTTCATGGCAGGATTCGCTAAGAGGCACATGCCTCTTAGTAAATCCGTCTGGGCTCCTGAACCTGCGCCCAGCGTACCAACTCTACACCTGCTCCCAGCATGTGATAAATGAGGCGCGGCCCCCCCCAAGCTAGGCAAGCCCGCTCATCGGGCAAGCGAGCCGTACAGATGGCATACGCCAGGAAGAAGGGGCAAATCTGGCGTAATGTTCCTAAATGTCCCCCTCTGTGTTTTCAATCCACTTCTGGTCTTCGATACATTAAAGGAGAAGTGCGGCGACATTCCTCATTAAAGTATTGTATTGCCCCCCAAAAGTTATACAAATCACCAATATACACTTATTACAGGAAATGCTTATAAAGTGCTTTTTTTCCCCTGTACTTACTACTGCATCAAGGCTTCACTTCCTGGATAACATGGTGATGTCACAACCTGACTCCCAGAGCTGTGCGGGCTGTGGCTGCTGGAGAGGATGATGGCAGAGGGATACTCAGTGTCCCTTCAGTGCCTTGTGTCCCTCAGTGTCCCCCTGCCATCATCCTCTCCAGAAAAAACATCACTGCAAAAGAAAGTGTACTGTCTAAAATATAACTTTTAATATAATCACTTAAAAAAATAAGTGAACCAAATCAAATATATATATATATATATATATATATATATATATATATATATATACACAAATGAAATCTTTAGTGCAGCACTCCTTAGGATAAGTAGGTTCGGTGCCTTCCAGCATGCACCCTTGCGACCACAGGTGCTAGGTATATACAAATAGAAAAAGCCGTGGCACTCGAAAATATAGTGAAGAAAAATAAGTGGTTTATTTGCCCAAACCCGCAACGTTTCGACCTAACAATAAGGTCTTTTTCATAGACACTGCTTGAAAAAGACCTTATTGTTAGGTCGAAACATTGCGGATTTGGGCAAATAAACCACTTATTTTTCTTCACTATATTTTCGAGTGCCACAGCTTTTTCTATTTGTGTATATATTATATATATATATATATATATATATATATATATATATATAATCTTAAAATTGAACCATGCCACTCAGCGACATTTGGCAAGCCTGTGTGGGTGAACAAACAGATAGAATAATAGGGAATGTACTTACAGTTTGGTGTCTTCAGGGCTAACCAGCCCTGTGATGAAAGACTCTAAGGGAATAAAAAAAATTCCACAGTATTAGAGACTCTATACTGTACCTCAAAAATTAAATGGCTGTCCTCCATCTATGGCGCCAGTGTCCAGGTTGGGTACTATCTCAACCCCCAGGACTGTGATTGCAAGCCTCCTGATGAACTCCCCGCAATCTACCTGTTGAGGAGGGAAACGCGTAGAGGCAATCTGTATGGTGTGAACTGCTGTGATGATATCTACAATACCGCTACGGCTCGCATCTCTTTTTTGACGGCCTTGTGTTTTGGGAAAGGGACAGAATAGGGATAGTGTATGATAGGTAGGGATTTCTAGGGCATTGTCCCATCAATCAAGTGCCTTTTGATTTTTGAGGTACAGTATAGAGTCTCAAATACTGTGGGATTTTTTTATTCCCTTAGTGTCTTTCATCACAGGGCTGGTTAGCCCTGAAGACACCAAACTGTAAGTACATTCCCTATTATTCTGTTTGTTCACCCACACAGGCTTGCCAAATGCCGCTGAGTGGCATGGTTCAATTTTAAGATTATATATATATTTGATTTGGTTCACTTATTTTTTTAAGTGGTTATATTAAAAGTTATATTTTAGACAGTACACTTTCTTTTGCAGTGATGTTTTTTCTGAATAGGTGTATTATTTGATTTTTTTTTATTACTGCTGTGACATCCATCATCCTCTCCAGCAGCCACAGCCCGCACAGCTCTGGTCGTGACATCACCATTTTATGAAGGGAAGTGAAGCCTTGATTCAGTAGTAAGTGCAGGGAAAAAAAGCACTTTATAAGCACTTCTGGGGGGCAATACAATACTTTAAAAAAAAAAAAAATTCACCGGACTTCACACATACGGTATTGCTGAGGATTTCACACTGCTTGTAACTACTAAACGACACCATGTCTACCTGGCGTGCTCCCAACTGCTTCTCTGGTTCCCTGCTCAGTGACATCCCACTCAACCAATCATTTGCTGTGGTTGGACAGCGTAGTCTATAGCATTATATTTTGGGAATGGAGTTTCATACACTCTAATAGAAATCAGCATTGCAGCGGACTTCACTGTGAGAAACTCGGAGTGTAAAATCCGCTGTGAATGTGGTATGTGTGAATCCACGCTAAGGCAATGTTCCCACACAGTATTTTTGCCAGTATTTTGCAACTAAACCAGAAGTGGATTGAAAAAAAAGAAAGTCTATGTTCGCACACTGTTGAAATTGAGTGGATGGCCGCCATTTAATGAAGAAAAAAGTCAGTTGTTTTAAAATAACAGCAATTATTTGCCATTAAATGTCGTCCATCCACTAAATTTCAACAGTGTTACAACATAGCCTTTCTGTGTTTTTAATCAACTTCTGGTTTTGGTTGAAAATACCTAAGGGTGCATTCACACGTACAGGATCCGCAGCAGATTTGATGGTGCAGACTTGATGCTGTGTTCAGTTATTTAGATCAAATCTGCTGCGGATCCGCACATCAAATTTGCTGCGATAGGTTACATGTGAAGCTACCCTAATTAATAATTTTTACTTTATGGTGAACTCACAATGATTGACACAAAAAGCTGCACAATTGCCTTTTTAATTTTTTTGGGGGGTAAATAAACAAAAATCCAAGCAGGCTTGCTTGGGCAGTATCTGTTATCCTTCCAGTGGCGTAGCTACCATGAAGGCAGGGAAGGCAGTTGCTATGGGGCCCTGCACTGCAGGGGGCCCGGGGGCCCGCCTGACCTGTCTCCCCTGTCTTCAAGGTAGCTACGCTACTGATGGTTAAGCACCCTGCCAGAGACGCAGAAGGGAGCGTCTGCAATTCCCTTTTGAAACACCTCCGCACCTCCCCCTGACACAGACTCAGAGCGTCCTGCACCAGTGTCCCCCTCTCCACAAGTGGAACAGTCCCAAGATGTTCCGCTAAGCCCCGCCCCCATCGCAAGCCCAGCCCCCAGCGCCCACCGCGGGTGGGATATTCGCTCATCGCACATGGCCTGAGGAGGAGACACAGCAGGAAGATGGTAACTATCACTGCCAGCTGGAAGTCACCAGCTTCCCTGGCATCCTGTATAATGGGGGTCACTCAGGCTCAGCTTCCCTGGCATCCTGTATAATGGGGGTCACTCAGGCTCAGCTTCCCTGGCATCCTGTATAATGTGGGTCACTCAGGCTCAGCTTCCCTGGCATCCTGTATAATGGGGTCACTCAGCTTCCCTGGCATCCTGTATAATGGGGGTCACTCAGCTTCACTGGCATACTGTATAATGGGGGTCACTCAGGCTCAGCTTCCCTGGCATCCTGTATAATGGGGTCACACAGCTTTCCTGGCATCCTGTATAATGGGGGTCACTCAGCTTCCCTGGCATCCTGTATAATGGGGGTCACTCAGCTTCCTTGGCATCCTGAATAATGGGGTCACTCAGCTTCCCTGGCATCCTGTATAATGGGGGTCACTCAGCTTCCCTGGCATCCTGTATAATGGGGGTCACTCAGCTTCCCTGGCATCCTGTATAATGGGGGTCACTCAGCTTCCCTGGCATCCTGTATAATGGGGTCACCAGCTTCCCTGGCATCCTGTATAATGGGGTCACTCAGCTTTCCTGGCATCCTGTATAATGGGGTCAGTCAGTCTCCCTGGCATCCTGTATAATGGGGTCAGTCAGCCTCCCTGGTATCCTGTATAATGGGGTCAGTCAGCCTCCCTGGTATCCTGTATAATGGGGTCATCCCGCTTCCCTAGCATCTTGTATAGTAGTCAGTATAATGGAGGTCACCCCCTGGACTCAGAGCTGCCCCAACCAGCAGGGACTCCAAACGGCCTGCTACCACTCCAGTGTTCTAATGGTACAATGTGTTTGCTCATTGGCTCAGAAGGCTAATTGATGATTAGAAAACCCTTGTGCAATCATGTTCACACATCTGAAAACAGTCTAGCTCGTTACAGAAGCTACAAAACTGACCTTCCTTTAAACAGATTGTGTTTCTGGAGCATCACATTTGTGGGGTCCATTAAACGCTCAAAATGGCCAGAAAAAGAGAACTTTCATCTGAAACTCGACAGTCTATTCTTGTTCTTAGAAATGAAGGCTATTCCATGCGAGAAATTGCTAAGAAATTGAAGATTTCCTACAACGGTGTATACTACTCCCTTCAGAGGACAGCACAAACAGGCTCTAACCAGAGTAGAAAAAGAAGTGGGAGGCCGAGTTGCACAACTAAGCAAGAAGATAAGTACATTAGAGTCTCTAGTTTGAGAAACAGACGCCTCACAGGTCCCCAACTGGCATCTTCATTAAATAGTACCCGCAAAACACCAGTGTCAACATCTACAGTGAAGAGGCGGCTGCGGGATTTTGGGCTTCAGGGCAGAGTGGCAAAGAAAAAGCCATATCTGAGACTGGCCAATAAAAGAAAAAGATTAAGATGGGCAAAAGAACACAGACATTGGACAGAGGAAGACTGGAAAAAAGTGTTGTGGACGGATGAATCCAAGTTTGAGGTGTTTGGATCACAAAGAAGAACGTTTGTGAGACGCAGAACAAATGAAAAGATGCTGACGCCATCTGTTAAGCATGGTGAAGGTAATGTGATGGTCTGGGGTTGCTTTGGTGCTGGTAAGGTGGGAGATTTGTACAGGGTAAAAGGGATTCTGAATAAGGAAGACTATCACTCAATTTTGCAACGCCATGCTATAACCAGTGGACAGCGCTTGATTGGAGCCAATTTCATCCTACAACAGGACAATGACCCTAAACACACCTCCAAATTGTGCTCGAACTATTTACAGCAGAAGCAGCAGCTGGTATTCTATCGGTAATGGAGTGGCCAGCACAGTCACCAGATCTGAACCCCATTGAGCTGTTGTGGTAGCAGCTTGACCGTATGGTACGCCAGAAGTGCCCATCCAACCAATCCAACTTGTGGGAGCTGCTTCTAGAAGCGTGGGGTGCAATTTCTCCAGCTTACCTCAACAGATTAATAGCTAGAATGCCAAAGGTGTGCAATGCTGTAATTGCTGTAAAAGGAGGATTCTTTGACGAAAGCAATGTTTGATGTAAAAACAATGTTATTTCAAATACAAATCATTATTTCTAACCTTGTCAATGTCTTGACTCTATTTTCTATTAATTTCACAACGGATGGTGGTGAATAAGTGTGACTTTTCATGGAAAACACAAAATTGTTTGGGTCACCCCAAACTTTTGAACGGTAGTGTATATGTATATATATATATATATATATATATATATATATTGCCATAATGGGACCTTCTGCAAATATATATATATATATATATATATATATATTTGCAGAAGATCCCATTAGGGCCATTAACAGTTCTATCACAGTTTAAGTATCTTAAGAATACATTAGACGTTTGTATGTTAGTTAGTACACATGTAGCTTTGCTGGAATAGAAGAGATGTTAAAAGTTGCTACATTCAGGCACAGCGTGGTTGCTGGTAGAGATATAGATAAGAGTTGACACAGTCTCTGTATACTGTAGACACTTGTAGAGTAGATCTTGATGAGAATAACTTGGAATAGCTTTGACTTGAAGTAGTTATAGTGTTGGCAGTCTGCAGGATACAGGCTGGGGACCTATTCAGACACATGGTTTTTAGCTGGGAACATGAGAAGAGAGTCCTAAATTCACAGGAATTCACATCCACCTGAGCTATCCTGTGGCCATGGGTTGGCACAAGATTAGAGACTAGAGGCCCACCTAGTGGATAAAGCTAGCCGTTGGGGGTACCCTTTAGGAACCTAGTGTGTTGGCAATAGAGACTCTTGAACTTAGCTTGTATACTCACTTGCAAAATACCTCAATATACCTGTATAGCCCTCAGAGGTAGAAAATACAGCTTCTCAGCGTTAACAGGTTTAGTCACGGTTTTCACTGTAGTCCCTCCTTGAGGTGTTCTAGCCGGACATGGCTGGAAGGCCTGTAGTGGAATCCACTGAATCTTCTTTAGGCCGAGCCTAAGGGCCCTATTCCACGGGACGATTATCGTTCGCATAATCGTTAACTATAAACGATCCAAACGACCGCTATTGCAAAAGACCTGTAATCGTTCACCCATTTACTGTACATGGAAAGATAATCGTTACTTACGATCGTTCTTGCGGTCGTCTTGTCGTCGCTATTGCGTTCGTCACTACTGCGAACGACATCTTATTTAATGCAAACGATTTGCGGATGAGCAACGATAAAAATAGGTCCAGGTCTTATTAAACGATCAACGATTTCTCGTTCGGTCGTTAATCGTTAACTGCTATTCAAACGAACGATTATCGTTTAGATTCGAATGATTAAACGATAATCTGAACGATAATCTTCCCGTGGAATAGGGCCCTAACACAATGGTATTTGTTGTGGGGCCTCCTTATCTGTGTGCACAGTGTGTTAGTTTAGTAGCTCAAAGTCATTTGAAAACATCAATTATTTAAATCAGTTAAAAGCTGCCAATTTGTAATGAAATCGAAAGGTATTGAGATACTATGAAAAACAACTATAGCAGTCCCCATAGTTCACCTATGACATCCCTTTTCCTGAAACTTTATTTCAGTTCTTAGTATTGTGTTGGCCCAATGTCTTCAGTGTGTATTGGCTTTCTGACATACAGGTAACGCAGGTAAAGGCTAAGGGCAGGAAAGAAGGTAACTGACACTTTAAAGGGCTTAGCCAATTTCTCCTATATAGCTGTGGTCATATAGAAAGAAATAAACATCATATGCTTACCTATCTGCACTCCCCCAGTGTCCTGCTCGTGGTGTCCCCTGCTGACTGCAGATACCTTACTTCTGAGACAGACTCATCTCAGGAGTGACAGCCCGCTCAGCCAGTCACAGGACGTGGTGCTGTCCTATTTCAGTTATGGTGCGTTTACACAGTGAGATTTATCTGACAGATTTTTAAAGCCAAAGCCAGGAATGTATTTGTGTAGAGGAGAAATCACAGTCTGACCTGTTCCCTGTGTATAGTCTGTTCCTGGCTTTGGCTTCAAAACTCTGTCAGATAAACCTCTGTGTAAATGCACCCTAAGTGAACAGATAATGCTGGTCACTGCATAGTTCCTGCTTTCGGCATGCTTTGCAGTGATCATTGTCAGACAGATAGTGGCTTCTCTGCCTGTCAATCATCCCTACAGAGCATGCTGGTAGACAATGACCCTTAAAGGGGAACTCCAGGTAGAGGTTAAAAAAATGAAACTTCTGCAGAAGCATATAGCATTACTTACCTTCTATCCCAGTTTTGAAACTACTAAAAATCCATTTGTTTGGGGGGGGGGTTTGTTCTGTATTGTGTTTCTGTCCTTCCTGGTTGAGCAGTTCCCAGAAAGCAATGCTTTCCCTCAGCTGATCATCACAGTCCCGCATCCATCACAATCAGTAAAATTAGTGCTGCAGCTGCTTCTGGCAATTCAGAGATGGTGGATTACTCAGGGGATTGGGGGATCCAGCCAAGCCTCCTATGACATCACGCTCTGACCACTATCTGCATCATCAGCCTGTCCTCAGCAAACACACTTAATGTGAGACAGAGGCTTGGCCTAGCTGCTACCATTCTATCGGTCCACAGTCCCTGTTGCTTCCCGATGGGTTAAAGGGAACCAATCACAAAAATGGCTATTAAGCTAGGGAAATGTGCTGATAAATCACTCAGCACTCTTCCCATACATGTCCTTATATCCCCCATCCCTGCAAAGGAAGACTTGTAAATGTACTTTTACAGATTGGTGCACCGTTTGGTAATGACCCATAAATAGTCATCTGGGCGGTGGGCTGTTGGAAGGTAGTCACGGTCCACTGGGTGGTTTGGCGATGTAGTCACGGCCCTCTGGGCATGAGGGGTGTTATTTAAACTCCAGTGAAGTTGTGACATCATCCAGAGGCGTGCTGTAGAGCACAGTGGCGTGCTGACGTTCTCATCACGCCGCACATGCACAGAACAGCGAGTCCCATTCTGTGCTGTGGGCAGCTTGATGAGAACGTCAGCACGCCGCTGTGCTCTACAGCAGTGCTTCTCAAACTATTTCTACTGGAGCCTCACCCAACAGACCAAGGCAATGCCTGGGCCTCACCAGACTGACTAAAAGGGTGCCTGGGCCCCACTATCTGTGGTGAAAGTCCATTTAAAAGCTTAAAATAATGCTAGGGCTACCTTTAACCCATCTCCCAAGCTCTATATACTAATAAATAAAGTACAAAATAAATTACTAATGGTTCTAAAATGCAGATTTCTGCACAAAGCAAAAGGACTGTGCAGATCATAGTTACTTTGTGAAAACTGCCTCCCCAGCTGCGCCTCACCAACAACTAGGGGGCGCCTCACTGGTGAGAAGCACTGCTCTACAGCATGCCTCTGGATGATGTCACAACTTCACTGGAGTTTAAATAACACCCCTCACGCCCAGAGGGCCATGATTACATCGCCGAACCGCCCAGGGGACCGTAACTACCTTCCAACAGCCCACCGCCCAGATACGGTGCGTCAATCTGTAAAAGCAAGTTTACAAGTTTTCCTTTGCAGGGATGGGAGATATAGGGACATGTATGGGAAGAGTACCAGTAATTGGCTGGGTGGGCATTTCCTGCTTGGATCAACACCTCAGAAGAACTGAGGGGGAAACAGTTGGGACTGGGGCAAGTGAGTATGGTATTTTACACCCCCCCCCCCCCCCTCAAACTCCTTAGGGAAAAAAAAAGTATATCACCAGAATATCTCTTTAACCCTTTGAAAACACCATTTACTCTGCTCACTTTGAGGACGATTTGTTTCCCCCCCCCCAGAACTATGGCCTGGCAGGACCCTGAGCCTTCAGGATTAAATCTAAGTACTATTTAACCCTTTCCACTGCACTCTTGGCTGCCAATGGTTTCTGTTTCCAGGCTGATCTGACACTTATTCTGCCCAGGGCACTAGATTGCCTAATAGAAGGAGCAGTGTATGAGGGAGCGCCTCTCTTCAGCACGGTGTCCTCCATAGGCTGCGGCGACGAGAGGGTTAAAACACCTGCTGCCTCGTCAATAGAATGGCTGGGAAGGGAGCCAAACTCCTGGGAGGGAGGAGACACACGACACCGGGAGAGGAGGAGGCCGGAGGAGGGAGGCCGCGCCGAACAGACCCGGCTCTGTGTCATTCCACATCGCTATCAGAGGAGGAAGAGGACGCATCCAACAAGTGAGCGGCGGCGGCGGAGGAGGACAGGACGCGGTACTTGTGCCCGTCCGTGAAGAGTGGCGGGGCGGGAGCCAGCAGCCTGCACACCGCTCCCAGCCAGACACCTGCAGCCCCGGAGCCCATCGCCTCTACTGTGCGCTCCCCAGGATGGTGGCAGCTGCCAGGCGGGGGGTCAGTGCTGCCACCTCTGCCTGCCCACTCCTGACCAGCAGCTGCGGCACCCGGGACATGGCTGCTGACCTGTGAGCCGCGTCCCGCGGGGAAACTTTCTGCAGGAACTTCTCCAGTGGGCGAGCGGTGGCCACCTGTGCCCGGGGGTGCCCACCTGTGTCCGGGGGTGCCCACCTGTGCCCGGCCCTATCGGATGAAGACTCTCCTCAGGAGTTGCTGACTGTCACTGCCAGGCTGCGCCTATCCTGCTGTCAGCAGCTATCGATCACTTATCTATCGGTAACCTCCTAGTGACTGCTCAGGGCTGAGCTTTATTCTCCAGGAAGAGAAGGTTAAAGGGTTAAAGAGGGAGGAGGAAAGCCGGGAGGAGGTGAAGGATGATGCTGCGGTTCCTGCGGAGGACCTTTGGCCGGCGGTCGATGCAGCGGCACGGAGGGAGAAGCGCAGCAGCATTGCACGGTGCCGGAGTCCGCGATGAGAGGGATGGGGGCGCTATGGGGATGAGGGCTACCGGCGCCTCCGCTGCCCCCCCTGCCGGAGCGCTCTACCCGCACCAGAGCCTCCTGCCGCCCCCTGTGGTCAGTGGAGGAGCCGCAGTGCACATCCCTGCGGCCGGGGACAGCAAGTCCGTGCTGACCTGTAAGGTGCTGCTGTTGGACGGCACAGACATCAGTGTTGATCTGCCGGTAAGTAACCGCAGCGGTAACGTGCTCTGTGCGGATCGGTGTGACTGTAGGAGAGAGTGCGGGAGTGTGCCGGGTCCAGGGTCATTCCATAGTGCACACGTGACTGCTAACTTCTCTCCCTTACCTGCAAGGTCTATGGGGACAGAGCTGCCAGGAAGCAGTCACCCTCCAGGATGGTGACTGCAATTATAGGAGGATGGGATAGTGAATAAGATGAAGGATATTAATCAAGGAACAGTAGACATGTCTGCTATCAGAGGATGGATGGCGCTAAGGAATTCTATAGGTTCTAGAAGGAGACATCTACTTCCAGTCTAGCCATCATACATGGTGGCTTTCACCCTACAAACTCCTTGTAGACGCAGCCTTCTGGAGATCATTGTTCACTAGTATTTGTGCATACACTTCTATAGCTGTAAAATTGTGATTGAGTTGGTGCAAAAAGTGATTCTTTTAATCTTCATGGGCAGCCAGGGATTTGGCGCCATGTGCGGCACGGACAGAACGCACACAGCAGATCTGCCACAGACTGGGACTCCTCCACTATATGAGACTAGTCGGCCAGGATCAGGACTCATTGTTTATTGTCTTTATACTGATATGTTTGCATTAGATTGCGGGGTTATATCACATTTCATGTATTCTTATGTGATTGCAAGATATTGCACATGTATACATACTTTACCGCAATCACAGTAGCAAACCATGACTTGTGGGAGAATATCACAGCATGTGGTATATTACTGTATGCAATATCACAGTTGTACCTCCTTTGACTTTGTGTGAGTAGCATACAGTACAGTCTTCTGCATTGCAGTGTCTCATGAAGTTCAGTGTGATTTGCATGTGGTGAGCCATCTTAGAGCACCAGCTTTATGGGCATGTTCACATCAGATGGATAAAGCAAGGGTTTGTTGCAGATTTCCTCCTTTTTGAATTCAGTAGGGAAGAAGAAATTTGCAAATAAGTCCTGATGTTTCAGATTCACAAGTGTAAACTATAAAAACTCTGCACCCTTTAGCAAGTGCCCTGTTCCCCCGCTGGTCTGTGTTCAGTTGGGCCCCGAGCAGACTGTTATTACCCCAGGAACCAACCACAGCTGGAGCAGTATGATGGATTTATTTTAGACCACATCAATGGTTTTTCAGAGGGAAATCTGCATCAAAACTCACGCAGTTTGGTCGGATTTCCCACTGACTTTCTGTGAATTTGCTTTGTTGTTTTCGGTTTTGGATATTGGGTTTTGGGCAGTAACGGATTGTGGCTCACAAATGGCATGGAAAAGTCCCAACTGGAATTCTTCTGCACTGTAGAAATGAATGGGGTTTTAGCTATTTCCTACTCCTTTCTAGGGGTTTTATTCTATCCCTAGCAGAAACCTTTTTCACTTCTGGGAACTCATGGGGGGGATTTACGAAGATACGCCGGTCTTATATTAGGCCCCCTTTTCCCCGGCAGGATACACTAAGAGGCACACGCCTCTTAGTGAATCCGGCCGGCTGGGTCTCGAATCTGCGCCCGGCGTACAAAATTTACAGCTGCTTCCTCCAGGTGTAGATTTTGATGATAATCGTAAATCATGATAAATGAGGCCAGCCCGCCCATTGGGCATACGTCAGGGAGAAGTAGGGCTGGGCGGTATACCGTGAAAATACCGATACCGTCCCTGGCGTCGGTTAACCGACCTCAACTCTGCCAGGACGGTATCTGCGGTATTTTTAATCCGGCGGCCGCATCCTCAGTCCCCTCGCGTCTGGGGACGCATATATAGTGGAGCAGGGCAGGGGATGAGAGATCCCCTGGCTCCGTAGTATGACAGTTTGAAGCTTCCCCCCGCGCCCTCGGCTTCTCTCCCGGACAGCCGGGACCCGTCTGAGCACACATACTGAGCACACACGCTGCCCTGCAGGCCGTTTGCGCGCGGAGGTCCCCGGTCTCTGGAGGAGGAGACTGCAGGGACCGCGGGATCGGGTGAGGGCATCGCTGCAGTTGCACAGCGGGATCAGGGGGCGCAGTGCAGACCTCCAATCCCACTGTACAGCTCCAGCACGCACAGCGATGCCCTCACCCGATCCCGCGGTCCCTGCAGTCTCCTCCTCCAGAGACCGGGGACCTCCGCGCGCAAACGGCCTGCAGGGCAGCGTGTGTGCTCAGTATGTGGGACGAGTCAGCGGCTGTCCGAGAGTGAAGCATGTGTGCCCAGGGCGGGGGTGGGGGGGTGTTGGGGATGAGGAGATACTATTTATGTGCCCCCCTTCTACCCAGGTCCCCCCAGCTGCTGCCCCTTTTACCCAGGTCCCCCCAGCTGCTGCCACCCTGCCCCAGTCACCCCCAGCTTCTGCCACCCTGCCCCAGTCACCCCCAGCTTCTGCCACCCTGCCCCAGTCACCCCCAGCCTCTGCCACCCTGCCCCAGTCACCCCCAGCCTCTGCCACCCTGCCCCAGTCACCCCCAGCTTCTGCCACCCTGCCCCAGTCACCCCCAGCTTCTGCCACCCTGCCCCAGTCACCCCCAGCTGCTGCCACCCTGCCCCAGTCACCCCCAGCTGCTGCCACCCTGCCCCAGTCACCCCCAGCTGCTTCCACCCTGCCCCAGTTTTAATTGCAACGCCCCCTCTTCTTTTTGATGTACTGCCACAGGTTGGGGCAGGCTTATACAGAATTCATGGGCCCCATGCAGTTTCTATGCTATAGGGCCCCATGAATGCTAGCTATGCCCCTGCTCCACCCCCAGCTATCTCTTGGGATCCCCTGATACACATGAATGCTCAGCTTAACTGAGTGTGCATGTGTTTTCAATGGAAATGGAAAGAAGACTGTACCAGCAATAGGGCATAGGGATCTGCATAGCTGTATATACACTTCTTGTAGTGTGTATATAGCTGTATACTTGTATATACATGTCCTGTAGTGTGTATATAGCTGTATACTTTTATATACATGTCCTGTAGTGTGTATATAGCTGTATACTTTTATATACATGTCCTGTAGTGTGTACATAGCAGAGACCTGGACGTGTATACACAGGTACACAGCCGAGACCCCCTACTAATAGAATAAATGGCACAGCCTTGGGTTGCTGCTAAGTGACTTACTTTATTTTTTTTACTCTATTTAAAAAAAATATCTTAAGGTTGGCCCGGTCAGGTGGGTGTGGCTTACAAAGGGGTGTGGCTTACAAAGGGGTGTGTCATAATTATCGTTCAATTATCGTTACCGCGACTACATGTATGATTAACCGCGATATCTATTTTGGCCAATATCGCCCAGCCCTAGGGAGAAGGGGCAAATGTACACCTTCTCTCTAGCGTACGCTGCGTAAATCCCCCCCCCCCCCAATGGAGTTAGGTTAATGGCATAGTTGGTGACAGGGTCGTATTAACAGCTGCTGCTGCCCTAGACACTAAATCTGAGATGCCCCATCTTCTTTCACCAATTAGCATCATGAGTTTCTAGTTTCTGAACATCATATTGATATCTGATCAGTCTTAGGCCGCGTTCCCACATTTACTGTACGTCACCACATGCAGCCAAAAACAGACCCTCTTGCGGTAACCAATTGGCGTATGGCCACTAATCCTGGTAACAGCACATGACTACTGGGGAAGAAATGGGAGTGTGGTTTCAGCCACATCCATTTCTCAACTTGTGAAACATTGTCTGAATTGCGTTTTACATGGTTTTTAACCACTTAAAACATAAACAAATTTCACCATTGATTCAATGATTAGAGGAGTCATACCAGACCTGACCAGTACCACCATACAATAAAAAAAAAAAAAAAAAAAAAAAATTCCCTTGCTCTCTAGTGCTGCCCTGGGCACAGGACCACAAGTGCCTAGTGGTAAATACTGCATTGGTTGGCGATGCTGTTAAAATCCATGGGAATTATACGAACTGTGTAAGGCCCCATTCACACGTCCGTGTCAGTTTTTACTGTCAGGAAATCCTGATCAGGAGGCCTTAAAATGCATCAGGATTTCCTGATGATTATGATGATCAGTTATTACCTTCAGGATTTCCTGATGAGGGAAAAAAAATAAAAATTCAATATGGTCTAGTATGCTAACATACATTCCAAGTACCTACATCACCTTTAGTCTACCGTGCCACCGTCTCCCCCTCGTGTACAATGCCCCTGTGTCCTCTTTGTGTACTATACCACTGTCTCCCCCTCATGTACTGTGCCACTGTCAGCCTTTCATGTACTGTTACCATCTCCCCCTCATGTACCGTGCCACCATCAGCCCATCGTGTACCCTGCCACTGTCTCCCCCTCGTGTATCCTGCCACCGTCTACTGTGACACTGAGTCCCCCTTGTGTACTGTGTCACCATCTCTCCCTCATGCCATGCGTCCTCCTGTAGTCCAGGGGTAGGAAACCTTTGCTTTCCAGCTGTTGCAAATCTCCAACTCCCATCATGCCTGGACAGCCATAGCTAAAGCTTTGGCTTTCAAGGCATGATGGGAGTTGTAGTTTTGCAACAGCTGGAGAGCCAAGGTTCCCTACCCGATTCTGTTGCAGAACTACAGCTCTCATTATGAACTGCCAACAGGGCATGATGGGGGTTGTAGTTTTGCAACCTATGGGGGGCCACAGGTTGCTTAACTACAACCTCCATCATGACCTGTCAGCAAACCAAAATTGTATGCCAATCACATCCCTTTATGTGGTACCCAGCGGAGAAGTGTCTGATACTCATAAATGGGGTACAAGTTCTACAAACTGGCAACTTAGTATTAAGGGGGTTGGCCACTTTATAGTAAAATAGTACAGTGCACTGTATTAGTAACTGTACTCGCAGCTTTTAGGGCCCTATTCCACCGGACGATTATCGTTAAATCGTTCGAATCTAAGTGATAATCGTTCGGTTGAAATGCAGTTAACGATTAACGACTGAACAAGAAATCGTTGATCGCTTTATAAGACCTGGACCTATTTTTATCGTAGCTCGTTCGCAAATCGTTCGCATTGCGGTACGATATGCGGTTTCGCAGCATATTTTATGGAAAATAATGCCTGTCATTGCAAATTACAATTGGTTTTGCAAAAAATAAGGGCTCATATGGGTCTCTAGGTGAAAAAATGCAAGTGCTATGGCCTTTTATACATAAAGTGGGAAAAGCAAAAGTGCAAAAATGAAAATTGGCTTTGACCTTAAGGGGTTAATATGGGATGCTGCAGTAGAACAAAGAGTGATTGACTGTTACAGGCTGTCACACCTTCATGCCTTAGAATAGACATTATGTATTTTAGTGCTAGTGACCTAACTGTACCAGAGCCAGAGGAGCCCTGCAGTTCTCGACACAGCCATTGGTGGCAGAAAAAGGACTGTGTTGTCTCTTACTGCTGCCACATAGGGCAGTTTCTATACTAAATAGGTCCACATGACTTTGACAGTTGCAGAAATTCCCACAACTAGAGATGAGCAAATTTACAGTAATAAGCGAAGCGCTTTTTTAGATAGGCAGTCAGCTTATCAGCCAGCTGCCTTTGAACTCTGTCCCATGAGCATTACTCCATTCCTAACATCATTGGTACGTATATGTGGCAGCCTGCAAATAAAAAATAAATAAAAAAGCGGAATGCTACTTTGAAAGACAGTCGACTGATAAGCCGATTGCAAACGATTCGCTTCGTTATTACTGTATGATCGCTCATCTTTACTGGCAGCACATCTGTTTTTTTTTTTGTTTTGTTTTTTTTTGGGGGGGGGGTCAAAGATGTGGTTTTTCTAGATGGATGGATGTAGCACTATATATCTGGGAACTGGTTGCAGTACAGGTTATATACTTAACTAAAACAAAACAATGATCTGTGAAACTAGATTTTTATAACTGGTTTTGCCAACCCAGGCAGTACTATTAATGGTGCGGCTCTTCAGATGGACTGTAATTATCATGTGATTCATACAGTTTATTATACTGCTTTTATCACATGGAAACTGAACTTTGCTCTTACTCCCCTGCATGTTTAGTATTATAACCGATAGTAGACATATCTGTAGTCATAAGAAACGGAAAGCAGTGAAAAGACCTTCAGTCTTCTGTCTTAATGGCTCAGAATGTCAGCTATAAGTTTCCTGGTGGTTGAGTTTTTGGAATAAAATATAATTTATTTATTTTAATTTTTTTTTTATTTATCCACAAATTGAGGCGAAGTTGATTGGGACTTTAGCTAAAAGGTACAAAAATATTTCGCTGCTTGGCTCATAGGAGTGATCATAAAATAAACTGGGCTTAGATATCATTCTGATGTAAGAGTGCTCCCCTACACCTCTTAGTATAGACAGAAGCTATTTAGCTATTAACTTTCTAACCTAGTAGACAAATACACCCAGATTAAATAAATGTAATAAAACATTATATATATATATATATATATATATATATATATATATATATCTATATATATATATATATATATATATATATATATATATATAATATATATAGTGTGTGTGTGTTTTTTTTTTTTTTTTTTTTTTATGTTTTATTTCAATATTAGGAAGGTTGCTAGATCAAACAAAATATGTGGGGAGTTTCTCCCGCTTTGTTTTGATGTAAACCTATTTGGTTGACTAAAGAGATACCACCTCTGTACAAAGCCTCAAACTTTGACCAATTTACCAAATTGCTTGATACCTGGTAGTGGATGTAGTTGGGTTAAAAATAAGGGTTTATTTCCTTTTTTGATTGTTTGATGGAAAAATATCTGCCAATTCAGGCTACAGAATACAGCAGTGAAACCCTCACCGTTTCCATATTGAAAGAAATGCCTATCCAACAAAAAACTATCTTACGGAGAATAGAATTTTCTTGCTTTGCACCTTGCTTATATGGTCCCTGTTCCAAACAACTTTTCTCTATTTGATAGCTAGTTTGATTCCTTGCATATTTTTAACCACTTTAGTTTTCCAAAAGTTTACCTAGCAACACCTCTGTAAAATCTTTGCCACTAGGTTTCTTACTTCTGTTATCTACTGTCTGTTGTCAAAGGATATCTGTCTCTAGTAACTGAAAAAGCAGGACAATTTACAGGTAGTAGAGGCTGGGCTTATCTACAGCAATGTGCAAGAGACTGAGCCTAATACAGCCTGTTTACCTTCAAGCTGAGCCAGTCTGCCCCCTCAAGATAATCCACACTGTTCCTATTGCAGATTTTGATTTCATTATTAAATTTTGACTAGGGATGGTCCGAACAGAGTTCGGTTCGGGTTTGTACAAACCCGAACCCTCGTTAATGAGTCCCACTGTCTGCCCGCTCCGTGCAGCGGGCGGATCCAGTTGTAGGACCACCTGGAAAACTGGGATACAGCCATAGCCATAGGCTGCATCCCAGTTTTCCAGGTGTTTCTCCCTCTGTATCCGCCCGCTCCACGGAGCGGGCAGACAGCGGGAATCTGCTGCCGAGCGTTTGGGTTCATACGAACCCAAATCTCAGCAGGTTCGGATCATCCTTAAATTTGACTGAAGTCTTTAATAAATCCACAGCATTTAAAAGCCAAAATTAGCATATTGTGGATTTGGAATTTGCACTGCTGCTCAAATTTTGTACACATTTTGGCTAAGTTAAGTATAGTATTTCTGTCACTATTTTTTCAACCAAAATCAGGAGTGATACTGACAGGGCAAAGTTATAATGGAAAGATTTGCACAGTTTTTAACCCACATCCTGGTTTTGGTTGGAAAAAAGACTGACCAAAATATTGATGAAAATACTATGTGTGAGCATAGCCTTTCATTGCAGCGTGTGGATATTTTTTTTTAAATCTTTCCCGACCTGGCTGCTTCTGCAAATGCTTTGGATTTTTGTGTATGGAAATTGTGTGCAAATTCTGCATCAAATATGCTATGTGTGATCCTGCTTTTTAGGGTTTAAAAAATGCACTTATACTATACCTCTACATGCCCTCCCTCAGTGATGTGGCTTCCTCAGAATCAGTGGAGCCCCAGCACAGAGGAGAGGGTTTTTTTGTCACACCGGGGGCCACTGGGTCTGCCCCCAGTGCTCTGTGCTGGTGCTCAGGAATAGACTGTTCAGAAAAAGGACAGCGCAACGAGCATCTTATTAATTCATTAAGATAAAAAACCCAAAGCGATGTACCCGATACATTTGCTTTAAGGCTAAAAAGTCACTGTGTCCATAAGGAATAAAACATGTAAAATGTCTTAAAGCGACTCTGTACCCACAATCTGACCCCCAAACCGCTTGTACCTTCGGATAGCTGCTTTTAATCCTGCGGTCCGTTTGGCAGGTGAGGCAGTTATTGTCCTAAAAAGCAACTTTTAAACTAGCAGCCCCGTGCCCTATGGGAGTGGCCTAGATTGTGTATGCATTAGGCTGGCACAACCTCTCCATCCCTCCTCCCCACCCTCCTCATCATTAGGAATGCTCCAGGCAGATTGCCTACTATTCGTCAGCTGTGTCAGTCTGGGCTGGGCACATGGGCTGGATCGTTAAGGCACCTGTGCAGTGTTCAGCATGGAGAAAATGTTTAAATGGCATTCCTAATGATGAAGAGGGTGGGGAGGAGGGACGGAGAGGTGGTGCAAAGTAAGCGTGCAGACACTCTAAGCCACGCCCGTAGGGCACAGGGCTGCAAGTTTAAAAGTTGTTTTTTAAGACAATAACTGCATCACCTGCCAAACGGACCGCAGGACAGATCTTTGATTAAAAGCAGCTATTCGAAGGTACAAATGGGTTGTGGGTACAGAGTCGCTTTAAACACTTTAGGAGCAATAAAAGACTTGTCAGCGAAAATCTTTTTCTTTCAAATCAACTGGTGTCAGAAAGTTATATAGACTTTTAATTTACTTCTATTAAAAAATTTCAAGTCTTCCCATACTTATCAGTTGTTTTATGCCATGAAGGAAATGTTTTATTTTCAGTCTGACACACTGCTCTCTGCTGACATCTCTGCCCAAGACAGGAACTGTCCAGAGTAAGGGTATATTCACGCGGGCGGGCTCGCAGCGAGATTCTCGCTGCGAGCCCGGCAGGTCCTGTCAGTTTATGGGAACTGCCAGGACCTGCCGGGCTCACAGCGAGAATCTCGCTGCGAGCCCGCTCGTGTGAATATACCCTTAGAGAGGTTTTCTATGGGGATTCATAGACAACCGAGAGTTCCTGTCTCGGCTAGAGATGTCAGACTGAAAATAAAACTTTCCTGCATGACATATAGTAGCTAATAAGTATGGGAAGACTTGAGATTTTTTAACAGAAGTAAATTACAAATCTATGTAACTTTCTTTTATCAGTTGATATGAAAGAGAGACTTTCGTTGGACAACCCCTTTTATCCAGAAAGTAAGTACAGTTCAGTACGTGACAACACTTCAATTAGCATGTCACATTCTACAGGACGTCTTTTACGATAAGGGTATGTGCACACTTAGGAATAGGCGAGGAATTGAAGAAAGTTTTCCCCTTGAAATTCCTTGCCTATTTAAAGTGACTCTACCCACAATTTGACCCCCCCCCCCCCCCCCCCCCAAACCACTTGTACTTTCAGATATCGGCTTTTAATCCAAGATCTGTCCTGCGGTCCTTTCGGCAGGTGATGCAGTTATTGTCATAAAAAAATTACTCTTAAAATTGCAGCCCCGTGCCCAATGGGCGTATCTGTGCCCTAACTTTGCACCACCCCTCCGTCCCTCCTCCCCACCCTCTTCATCATTAGGAATGCCACTGAAACTTTTACTCCTGTTTGAACATTGCACAGGTGTCTTAATGATCCAGCCCATGTGTCGGGCTGACACAGGTGGGGAATAGGAGACAATCTGCCTGGAGCATTCCTAATGATGATGAGGGTGGGGAGGAAGAACAGAGAGGTGGTGCAAATTAAGGGCACAGATAGGCCCGTAGGGCACGGAGCTGCAATTTTAAATAATTTTTATGACAATAAATGCATCACCTGCTGAATGGACTGCAGGACAGATCTTGGATTAAAAGCACCTAGCCGAAGATACAAGTGGTTTGGGGGGGGGGGGGGGAGGGTGTCAAATTGTGGGTACAGAGTCGCTTTAACTCTGGCAGAATTTGAGTGGAATGCAAGCAGAATTCAAGCCCCATTGACTTCTATGTGATTCCTCCAGTGGAAAGTTATTGAAGACCGCTGTGATCAGGATATATAACTGGGGAGGGACCGCTACAGCTGTGCCATCCACTTCTTGGCCGCTGGCTAATTCCGACAGTGTAGCCTCATAGACTACAAAACAGGCCATAGCTTCATTTCAGGGTCCATGTACTCAAGATTGTACAGGGCCCCAGATGTCAGCCCCCCCCCTGCAATATTTTGGTTACTTTTTTGTGGATGGGGCATGATTACTTTAGATGACATTCATCAGGAAAGTGTTTTATCCTTGTGGTAAACCCTGTTAAGGGGAAGAGATCACTACTGTCCCTATGTTCTGCATGGTACTGTATTGTCTTATGGTCAATTGCTGGTATACACTTTGGAGTTCTGCACGATATAGTATATATTTATGAAACAGACTAAGGCTATGTTCACATGCTGTAAAATAACGGTTGCCATTTGAATTTAAAATAATGGCTGCTGTTTTCATTCTTTAGTGATTTCAGTTGAAGTCTATGGAAACAACGGACATTGGTTCATACAATTTATAAAATAAGAATAAAGTTATTATTTGATAAATTGTATGAACCAATGTCCGTTAGGGGACCCTCAGGGGACACAGCCAGTTTTGTTTTGTTTTTTCCTCCTTGTGTATATAAGGCCATAGCGCGTGCATTTTTCCACCTAGAGACCCAGATGAGCCCTTCTTTTTTGTGCCACGAATTGTACTTTGCAATGGCAGATGTAATTTTGGCCTAAAATATACAGTGAAACCAGAAAAAAATGTGTGGTGGAATTGGAAAAAAAAAAAAAACACAATTTTTTTTATTGGGGGGGGGGGGGGGGGGGGGGGGGGGGGGGGGGGGGGGGGGGGGGTTTGTTTTTAACGCCATTCGCCCTAGGGTAAAACTTGACTTGTTATACATGTTCCTCAAGTTGTTACTATTACAATGATATGTAACTTGAATAACCTTTATTTTATTTCATGGCTTTTAAAAAATTAAAACCTTTAAAAAAAATACATGTGCTTTAAAATTGCTCTATTACCAGGCTTATAGCGCTTTTATTCTTTGGTCTATGGGGCTGTGTGAAGTCATTTTTTTGTGCCATGAACTGTTCTTTCTATCGTTACCTTGTTTTTGTATATGCGACTTTTTGATCACTTTTTATTACAATTTTTCTGGATTTGATGAGACCAAAAAATGTGCAGTTTTGCACTTTGGAATTTTTATTGCACTTACGCCATTTACCATGCGAGATCGAGAATATGATAATTTAACAGTTCAGGCAATTACGCACTCGGCGATACCAAACTTGTTTTTTATTTTTATTTATAAAATGGGGAAAGGGGGTGATTCTGAGTTTTATTAGGGGAGGGGATTATGTATTTGTACAAAAAACATTTATTTATTTTTTTACACACATGCTAAAAGTCCCCCTGGGTGACTTTTAGTATGACTGCTCTGATCTCTCATTGAGATCTATGCAGTACAGTTATACTGCATAGATCAATGAGATCTGGGCTCTATTGCTTTGGCTGCTGCACCCGAGAGCAATAGAGTGCCGAGCCGGGATCGGCGCCATTACGGTGCAGACCCTGGCTGGCTTCAGATGCTGGGATCGCCCCTCAACTTTGACAGCTGCTTTAAAATACTTAATTGGTGGGCACGGCAGTCGGACTATGCCCGCTAAAAGCCGCGGTCCCGGGCTGCATGTAGCACCGGGGATCGCGGCAGCGGTGACCCCCCTCTGAACTCCCATAGCTGCACCAGGACGTTCAATAACATCCTGGTGCAGCTATGGGTTAAACTTTGTTATTAATTTGCAGACGTTATTGTGCGAACAGCAGTTAAGACACATCCGAAAGGGCTATGGTTCTATATGAACTAGAATAATCTTCCAACGGCCGGCATTGCAATGATGGCCGTTGTTTTGAGTATCAAATAACGGCTGTTGAAAATCATTGTGTAAACATAGCCTAAATGTAGCAATTGGTATAATATAGCTCAATATAGTAGAGTCAAGCTGAGGGGGGTCACAGGTACACTGTTGTGTATGAGACTATACTGATAACGATACTGGTTGTGGAACGCAGTAATAAAATGTTGATGAGGCCTAAGTCTCCTTATGAGCAGTGTTGCCCTTGTATTTTACCTTTCTGCTCAGATCTCACCAGCAGGGCTCACTTTTTCACATTTAGAAGCAGTGAGCGTGGCCAGCATTAGCCGTCATTTGTGTCCCCTGGGCTTGCTGTTTGTCAGGTTTTGTAAGTGACTAACCTTGTGGCCTTTCTGTGTTTGGCTTTTCAGCAATAATTAAATAGCCATTTGTTTGTGGTTGTTAAGTAGACGCAGCAGGGCAGCTCTTACGCAGCTCTGTGAAGAATGGCTTAAATCATATCTGCCATGGCAGATTTTGTGTGAGTAAAACAAAACTGCTCCGGATGGGCTCATGTCTAAGTGTATTAAAACTTAGAATTCAATATATAAACTGAGGTGGTGGGACTTACAAGTGCGCTATTTTATGTTTGGCCAAAGAACCAGTCTGTCATGGTAAATGTGAATGCTTGTTTGATCTAGTGTTTGATTGATCTTTTCACTTCTTACCCTGTTGATTTTGTGTGGCTTCATACTACTGTTGCTTGTGTACAGTACAAAGTTAACCTAGCTCCACACACACATGCACACACTTGGAGAGGAATTTATCACTCCCTGTGAAAAAACACAAAGCACAGAGTGGCAAAATCACTCAATTTTGTTTGTTTTTTGCTCTAAAAAAATTTGCTACTCTGCTCTGGGGCCAGTAATTGCCCCCAATAGTTAACACCTATAAGTTAATACTCTGCTAAATTAGTGGCATTTCTGCAAAAAGTCTGTGGAACCATTCTTGACCTGTTGGTTATGAGTACAGCAGAATCTAGACAAAATATAGTTAATTGCCATGGCATACTATAGGGCCAGGTCTGGTTCTTTCAAACAACTGCATAGACTCGTTGGCTACCAGCCTTGCCCTGGTCTCTTGGGAAAATCTGTGACCTTTGAGACAAAGTCTAGAACCACTTCTTCTAGCTTGAGAATGGCTTCAGTCTGACTTAAAATTTGGGAAAAGGACCAATAAAAATGCCAGTGGCCAGATGGTAGCTAAAAGTCAATGGAAGTTTGTCATCTGCCTTAACATGTTGAAAGAGGAACAACCATGATAGAAATGATCTGCTGCCATCTTCCCGTGCAAGAGGAGCGGCAGCAGCAGACCACGCCTATCTTCTATAGGCTGCCCTGACAATCTAACAATTGCCAGGGCAGTCCCCCCACAGATCCCCACGGCCACACACCCCTTCTTACACGCTTGCTATTGGTGCATGTAATAGCGCCTGCAGTGAGTGGGCAAGAAGGAGCAAGCAAGCGCTGATCTGACTGGTTGACGCTCGCTTGCTCCCTACATCGGCCTGTGTAATAGGGCCTTTACACACGTTTGCATTTATTTATTTATTTTTTGTTTTGTTTTTTTTGGTTGGTGGTTTTCTCTGTCCTTTCTGGCTCTTTAATGATTCTTTTACCCAAATTACAGCATGCTGATGGTGTGGTGTTTTTTTTTGGCAAACTGGCGTTTTTTTTTTCTCTCGTAGACTTCAATGGGAATGTTCTGGTCATCTTAAAATGCCATTGCTGTATGTATAGTGTGTTTAAGTTTTTGCTGTTTTTGTACTTTTTTGGTCCAGAAACGATGTCGCATTATGGCAGAGGAAAGTGAATTAAAGTGAATAGAGCTTAATTGTAATACAACAAACAACCAGAGAAAAGGTGTGGTGCTGTTTTTACAAGAAAGTAGCTGTGTTTTTTCTGTTTGTGGATAACCCCTAAAGCTACTCTGTACCCACAATCTGACCCCCCCCCCCCCCCCCCCAAACCACTTGCACCTTCGGATAGTTACTTTTAATCCAAGATCTGTCCTGTGGTCTGTTCGTCAGGTGATGCAGTTATTGTCCTAAAAAATAACTTAAGCTTGCAGCCCCGTGCCAAATGGGAGTATCTGTGCCCTAACTTTGCACCACCCCTCTGTGTCTTAACGATCCAGCCCATGTTGAGTATTCACACAGCTGAGAAAGACGACAATCTGCCTGGAGCATTCCTAATGATGAGGAGGGTGGGGAGGAGGGACAGAAAGGTTGTGCCAGCCTAATGCATACACAATCTAAGCCCTGGCCATTGGGCATGGAACTGCCAGTTTAAAAGTAATTTTTTAGGACAATAATTGCATCACCTGCCGAACGGATACCAGGACAGATCTTGGATTAAAAGCAGCTATCTGAAGGTACAAGCGGTTTGGGGGGTCAGATTGTGGGTACAGGGTCGCTTTAAACTCAAGGACTAACACCTACAGACTATTTCAGAAATTGTCAACTTCACACTAAATTTTGTTTTGCTCTTAGAACATGTAATTTATTGAAGAATCTAACAGTTCTGTGCTATATGGATGGGTGGAACATACATTTAAACGTTAGACAATATTGTTTACTAGATTAGTATACCACACAGAGGGATGTCTTGGTCATTGGACCTTTTTCAACAGAATGTATATTTGGATGGAGCAAGGAAAATAAGGAGCACAGTGCCGATCATAGCAGGACCGTGTGGGTATGTTGTAGCGTGGCTTGAGGATTTCTACGTGTAAAAGGTTTTATTAGTAACTGGTATGCTTTAAGGGTCCATTCACACATACTGGATTGCAAGGGATGTGGCACGCCATTCTTGCAGTGGATTTTCATTCAATTTCGAGAATTGAGTGCTATAATGGTGTAAAATGACTATAAAGTGGTGTTGAAATGTTAAAAATGAAAAAGAAGCCCTACTCTGGTATTTCCCGGTCCCTGCTCACTGACAGCCTGCTTAGCCAATCACTGCGATGTCCTGCTGCAGCCAGTTATTGGCTGAGTGGGCCTGTCACTGACTGAGGGACCAGGAGGCATTGGAGGGGAGCGCGGACAGGTAAAAATCGCTTCATTTTTAAACATTACTGCAGCACTGTATAGTCCCTCTTACAGCGCTATGGCACTCATTTCTCACAGAGAAATTAAAGTGTCACTCATGAATTTTTTTTTTTGCAGAAATCAATAGTCCAGGCGATTTTAAGAAACTTTGTAATTGGGTTTATTATCCGAAAAATGCATTTTTATCATGAAAAAGCAGTTTGAAGCTCTCCCCCCTGTCTTCATTGTTCTCCTATGGAGAGAGCTAAAGAAAAGACCAAAACAGGACAACAAAGAGTTAATCTACAAATCCCTCACGGGATATCTCCTGTGACAGTCACCAGTGACCTGTCTGAGCTCGGATTACAGCTGTCACCCAGCTCCGTGCCTGTAATCCTCTGTTATCTGCTTTCTGCTGCTGGCTAACTCCCTCCTTCCTCCTCCCCCCTCCCCTCTCCCTAGAACAGACAGAGTACGTCTCCTGCAACAAGTCACAATTTTCAGATTTTTCAGAGTGGATGAAAAAGAGGAAGGAGGTGGGGACCTGGGAAAAGGCTTTTTACATGCAGATAATGGCAGATTTGGCTAATAAACCCAATTACAAAGTTTCTTAAAATCGCCTGGACTATTGATTTCTGCAAAAAAAAAAAAAAAAAAATACGACAGTGACTCTTTAAAGTCTACTGTGAGAATGGAGTGCCATAGATTTTTATTCTGATGCTAGTCAGAATCACAGCGGATTTCACTGCAAAACTTGCAGTCAGAAATCTGCTGCAATATGGTACGTGTGAGTGGACTCTAAAGGTAAATCGAGATTTACCTCTTATCCCTGACCACCAAAATTTAAAGAAGTCCGTTGAAAATTTTTATTAAGGTATTGTATTGTCCCCCAAAAGTTATACAAATCCCCAATAAACACTTATTATGGGAAATGCTTATAAAGTGCTTTTTTCCCTGCACTTCTGCATCAAGGCTTCACTTCCTGGATAAAATGGTGATGTCACGACCCGACTCCCAGAGCTGTGCAGGCTGTGGCTGCTGGAGAGGATGATGGCAGGGGGATGCTCAGTGTCCCTCCAGTGCCCTGTGTCCCTCAGTGTCCCCCTGCCACCATCCTCTCCAGCAGCCACAGCCTGCACAGCTCTGGGAGTCAGGTCGTGACATCACTATTTTATCCAGGAAGTGAAGCCTTGATGCAGTAGTAAGTGCAGGGAATAAGCACTTTATGTGCATTTCCCGTAATAAGTGTATATTGGTGATTTTTATAACTTTTGGGGGATAATACAATATTTTAATAAAAATTTTTGCTGGACTTCTCCTTTAGGGTAGCTTCACACACACCGTATCGCAGTGAATTTTATGCTGCAGATACGCAGCGGATACGCAGCAAATACGCCGCAGATTTGATGTAAATAACTGAACACAGCATCAAATCTGCTGCAGATCTGCTGCGCATCGGTCGTGTGTGTTAGCACCCTTAAAGTTAAGGGCAGCTGTCCATTGTTAAGGTACCTCTACTGTATACACAATCTCCCTTCCTGCAGCATTTTAATGCTTAGTGTAACTTTACCTTGATATGCTGCAGCTGTTTGTTTCTTTTCTGCTCACATAGTACCTTGTAAACCTAGGGCATCAGTAACTTTTTCTCCATATGCCATGTGTAATATTGTGCCAGCATGTTCGGTCCAGTGCATTTTCACTAGCACTAAGTTATAGCTTGAAGTAGTAGGTTCTGTGCTTTTTAATCTTAATTACTGTTAACAGAGTCAGTTTGAGCATGGAACTTCCCGGCATGCAAAACTTTGGAATGGGTTCCAATGAGCTTTTGCCTGCTGCTCTGTCAATACAGAGTGAACCTGCAATGTTCAGTGCGAGATCACTGTGTATTATAAAATGACCCAGCCCCTGTCCCTAACTCCTGCTGCTGTACCATTGGGCGCCGCTATCATATAGACCTCACTGTGTTCCAGCGCTGGAGCGCATTGCTGGTACACGGCAGAGCGTTCCAAATTTTGCTTAGTAAAGTTACCTGTTGAATTGCACTACTTTCTGAGATGGGTCTTATGTCTTCCAGTGACCTGGTCACATCTGCATATCTATAGAAATTATTAAATGTTTCTATTAGTAACTGGTATACTTTAAGGGTCTATTCACATGTACCGCATTTGAAATCCACCATTCGGCCAAAGTCTAATTTTTGGGTGAAAGGTGGATTGAGCTTGAGAAATCCCATTGAATCAATAGGACAGGCAGAAATTCAGGGGGAGTCGTGGCGGGAACCCTGCTTGAAATTCCTCACTAATTCTGCAGTTTAAACATATTCTAATGTTTCTGCCAACATCAGGGCTATGGTTTTATTAACCACTACTCCGACTCAGTCACCTTCATAAATGGCAAATTAGTAACAACAAATTTAATGCAGTCAAGTGCTACATTCACAACTATACAAAACACCACTTCTTTTTAATGTCCTACATCATAGTTGTCAAACTCAGGACCTCCAGCTCCATGCCTGGACAGCCAAAGCTAAAAGAACTCCTATTACCCAGAGTGACCAGCAGCAAACCATTGCTTAAAGTGACAGTCACCCCCTTTTTTGCATTCTGACTTCTCACACAGGTGTTATGGGTAAATTTAGCAGTTTTCATACCTTATTTTATATCATATGTCATGGTGCTTGTTCAAGTAAAAAGTGATGTTTTATCAACTGCAGATTGTGCTAAGCAAGCAGGGCTTTACGGCAACAGCGCCACTTAGCCCCGCCCACATCACAACAGTTGGCCCCGTCCATCTGTGACGTCATGTGCACATAGGCCCCGCTCCATCGACGGCCATTGGTATGGGCTGATCTAGAGAGGGGGGCCTAGACCTTTAGGCCAGCCTGTTCCAATGGTCGGCGAGGGCCCACTTAGCACAATCTGCAGATGATAAAATATCACTTTTTTACTTGAACAAGCACCATGACGTGATCGTGACCATCGTGATCGTTCATCATGTTGAAAGACCGTAATCAGCTGACATTGTGCACGCTGGCTGATCGTTGCCTTTAAACGTGTGCTCTTATACTGAGAGATTATTGGCCTGAATGGTCGGCAATCAGCCAAGTAAGTCTGAAAATTGTTTAATATAATATGGCCTTAAGCATCTAAGACTGAGCCAGTTTTTGTTTTTGCACTTCCGTTTTTTCGTCCTTGTGTTTAAAAGACCATACTGCTTCCATTTTGTTCACTTGCAGACCCATAATATACCGTTAAATGACGGTCATCCTTCAAATTTCAACAGTGTGTGAATATAGCCTTTCTGGGTTTTCAATCCACTCTTGGAAAAATACTGACCAAATACTGAGCAAAAGTACTGTGTGGGAACATAGCCTAAAGTGTGTGTTTTTTTTTTTTTTTTTTTTTTATATTTTGAAGCCCTGGTCTGACTCTCTAGAAGGTAAACTGATTATTCAGGGGGCTGTTCTGTGTGTTTGTAGCTGATACTGTCAACGTTAAGTTATGATTGTTCAGCCCAGTGATGATATTGTGACCTAGAAACACCCATGTTTTCTTATACTGTCAGGTTTCATTATTATTTAGGGCAGCATGTGTGATGAAAAATGGCCGTGTCCCAAGTTTGTTTTGCAGTAGGGTGGTTCCAGCTATGTTATGTATATCCAACAGATGCACTCAGTGTACTAGTTAAAGATAAAAGAAAATTACATGTGTAAGCATTCTTATTACCCAGTGACTAAGGAAAAAAGACTTCAACCTTGTTATTGATATTGCCTTAGACCTAAATATGTCTTCAAAAGTCTGTTTGGTACTTTATTAGGTTTATTTATGTGAGAATAAGCATAGCTAAAGTACATTCACATGTACCATATTTTTAGCTTCATGGTTTGAGTAAATGCAAAAACACTCAGCTGAAAACATACAGCATGTTTTTGGATTTACTCATGTTTTTTTGTGTGCCTCATAACTGTAACAAGACAAAACTTGCAGCTGGAAGCACAGTACATGTGAATGTACCCTAAATCCTTTAATATGAATGGACTGTAGGGATTGAGTTATTCTATCCTGACGCTTAGTAGCCATTAGCAATGGCACCTAAAAGATCCTCTTTTGGGGCATGAATAATGAATGTAAATTGCAAACTTATTTTATATCACATTTGCTGATGATTTAGATTTTGAAACTTATAGCCCAGAAGAACATACCCCTTTCACCCGTCTGGCCCGTCCTTGTATCCTACCGGTATTACTGTACCTCCTCTGCCTTTCAGATCTTGCTGCTTTTTATTAATTTATTTGGTGTGTGTTAAAAGAGGCATAGTCCTATTTGGCAAGTATATCCCAAAGTTTACATTTTAACTGGAAAAATTTAGGACTGTCTTATATATCACTTCATTTTAATTGGAATGTGGGCACATTCAGGTGTACCCTCAATCCAATTAGCCATAGAGAGAAAACAGGCGGTTCTGTACGATTGCTGTTCAATGAATAGCGGCCACACAAAGCAGACCTGTCAATTATTTTGTGCGGTCGCAGAGAACCCAGGCCATAGTGTATACAGTGTGTATACACTACGACCATGTTCCATAGGCTGCAATGTAATCAGCTGCTGCCATTAACCCCTTAAGGACAGAGCCCAAAATGACCTTAAAGGAGAAGTCAGGCAAAAAAATGTTATCAAAGTATTGTATTGCCCCCCAAAAGTTATACAAATCCCCAATATACACTTATTACAAAAGATGCACATAAAGTTCTTTTTTCCCTGCACTTACTACTGCATCAAGGCTTCACTTCCTGCCTAACATGGTGATGTCACAACCCGACTCCCAGAGCTGTGCAAGCTGTGGCTGCTGGAAAGGATGATGGCAGAGGGATGCTCAGTGTCCCTCCTGTGTCTTGTGTCCCTCATCCTCTCCAGCAGCCACAGCCCGCACAGCTCTTGGTGTCGGGTCGTGACATCACCATTTTATCCAGGAAGTGAAGCCTTGATGCAGTAGTAAGTGCAGGGAAAAAGGCACTTTATGTGCATTTCCCGTAATAAGTGTATATTGGTGATTTGTATAACTTTTCGGGGGCAATACAATACTTTAATAAAAAGTTTAACCGGACTTCTCCTTTAAGGAGCTGTCCAATTTTCAGTTTTGCGTTTCCTTTTTTTCCTCCTTCTAAGAGCTATAACTCTTTTCTACAGGGCCATGTGAGGTCTTGTTTTTTTACTTATACTTATAGCACTTATGGCACTCATAATGGCACATTTTAATCTGCCATAAAATGAATGACGGAACCCCCAAAATATCATTTATGGAGTGAAATTGGGGTAAAAAGTCAGTTCCGCATATTTTGGGGGTTTTAATGTTTACGCAATGAACTTTACGGTAAAACTTTACAACATTTTATCTTTATTCTATAGGTCAGTCTGAATACAGCAATATGCATGTTTACATAGCTTTTCTAACGTTTTACTATTTTTATTAACAGTAAAAAGTTATTTTTTGCAAATTGGTATATTTAAGGGTCCATTTACACAGAAAGATTATCTGCCAAAGATTTTAAGCCAAAGCCAGGCATGGATTTGAAACGAGGAGGAATCTTTCCTTTATATTCCTGATCCTGGCTTTGGCTTTAAATCTTTGGCAGATGATCTGTCAGAAAATCTTTCTGTGTAAATGGACCCTTAAATGGCCCTATTGTGACTCTTTTATAGCACTTTTATTTTTTCACCTGCGGGGCTGTATGGAGTAGTATTTTTTCACAATCTCTAGTTTTTATTAGTATCCCATTTGTGTAGATAGGGACGTACTGATCACTTTTTATTATTTTTTTTAAATATATAAAATGTAATAAAAAATCTGCAATCCTGGCATTTTTGACCGCTTTTTGTTCACGCCATCCACCATATGGGAATAATATTGTTTTATTTTAATAGATCGGACGATTAAAGCGACTCTGTACCCACAATCTGCCCCCCAAACCACATGTACCTTCAGATAGCTGCTTTTAATCCAAGATCTGTCCTGGGGTCCGTTTGGCAGGTGATGCAGTTATTGTGCTAAAAATGTACTTTTAATCCTACAGCGCTGTGTCTAACGGCCGGGGCTTACATTTGTATATGCATTAGGCTGGCACAACCTCTCTGTCCTTCCTCCCCACCCTCCTCATCATTAGGAATACTCCAGGCAGATTGCTTCCTATTCCCCACCTGTGGCAGCCCGACACATGGGTTGGATCGTTAATACACCTGTGCAAAGCTCAAACAGCAGTAAATGTTCCTGGATCATTCCTAATGATGAGGAGGGTGGGGAGGAAGGACGGAGAGGTGGTGCCAGCTTAATGCATATACAAATGTAAGCCCCGGCCATTAGAAACAGCACTGCAGGATTAAAAGTTGTTTTTAGGAGAATAACTGCATCACCTGCCGAACAGACCCCAGGACGGATCTTGGATTAAAAGCAGCTATCCGAAGGTACAAGTGGTTTGGGGGGGGGACAGATTGTGGGTACAGAGTCACTTTAAGCATGTTACGGTATATTATATGTTTATTTTATTATTTTTATGTATATTTATAAAATGGGAAGGGGGGGTGATTTCAACTTTTATTTGGGGAGGGGCTATGGTGTGTTTTTAAAAACATTTATTATTATTATTATTATTATTATTATTATTATTATTATTATTGTTTTTTTACAATTTTGAAGTCCCCTTATGGACATTGATGCATTGGATTACATACACTGATCCCTGCTATGCAATAGCATAGCATGATGGGAATCCCCCTTCTTTACAGGGTGTTCCACAGAGAGAGGCAGAAGCGGACGGCTGTTTGAATTTGCCGCCCTGCTCCTGCTTCTCAAGTGCAGAACACCCTGTAAAGAAGCAGGGATTCCCATGATAATGAGGGAAATCCCTGCTTCTTTACAGGGTGTGTGGTTTCCCCCTCTGGGTGTTGCTTGTTCTTACACCTCTCGCAAAAGCCTGTACTTTAAAGTGTCAGTGTTGGTGAGGTATTAATTTGCCATTGGATGTTGCTAGTATATGTATTGTATACCTAAGTATTGCACAGCTGTGGTGTCTAAAGCGTTATCTGTGCACCTTTGAGAGTTCCTTCTCTTTCTACCTAGCTCTATCCTTCTCTTCTCCCTCCCACACTCTTTTCACCCACTCACAGCACTCGTTACTGATGCTGTAGGGATGCTGTGTGCCGCAACCGGCACTGGCATCGCGACAGTATAACACCTGGCTGAGCTATATTCCGATCAAGCACTACTGCAGTGGAGTCGCACTTCACTATCTGGCAAGTGACCGGTCGTCCACCACACCGATGGAGCACCATTGGGGTCTCTCGCAGCTAAAAGAAACAGGATCAGAGTAGCAGGTTTAAACAGCTGCCTTTTTCTCTGTTGCGGGAAACAGGGACTCTTGTCAGCAGAACAATAGTTTAGCTGACAGTTATCCCCCCTGGTTTTGTTCCGATACCGAGCGCAGTTCGAGACCCAGGAATCCAAGACACCCTTTCAAAGTAAACGTACCATTCCATTGAATAAGCATTTCCCAGGGACTTCTGGCACAGGCAGTGTCTGTCTCTGTAATAAGCTGTGTTGGAAGGGAGACTATCTCACACCAGGAGAGGAGCAACGGTGGAGCATTGTGTCAAGGGCTGTTGTTTTATTTTTTTCTCACCCTATGGGGGCACAGAAGAGCCCAAACAGTGGCTGCACAGAGGAGCCTAATGCCATATTGAGGTAGAGAAGTGGGTACTCAGCAGTAGCGGTCTTTGGCACCAAGCACCCCAAGCGATCGCTTGGGGCCCCCAACACCAGGGGGGCCCCCACACCCCGCTCTTGTGCTCAAGACCGCTGGACAGGGACGCTGCCCTGCTCGCTGCTGCGATCTGAACTGTAACTATGAGCACTCGTAATGAGCGCTCATAGTTACATGCAGCAGCAGAACTGACAGGGCGGGAGCCATTGGCTCCCTTCCTGTCAGTCACTCTTGTGGCTGCAGAAAGTGTTTTCCCTGCAGTCACAAGTGGCCGCTTTGTCCTTGTGGTGCCGGCACTCCAGTGACATCACTGGAGCATCGTTGCCAGGACAAGGGGAGTGTGTCCTCTTATGATCGCAGGGAAAACACTTCCTGCGGCCACAAGAATGAGGAGAAGAGGAGACGCCCAGACCCAGGTGAGTAAAAGTGTTTGTTTTATTGTGTTATATACAATATGGGAGGGGGTGCACACAGAGGTCTGTTTAACTGGGGGGCGCACAGCGGGGGAATATATAAACGGGGGGAGCACACGGGGGGTCTATATAAATGGGGGGAGTTCACAGTGGGCTATATATAACTGGGGGAGCACACAGGGGGACTATAGACTACTGGGGCTTCACAGAGGGGTCTATATACTACTGGGGGCAGCACACAGGGGGCCTATATACTACTTGGGGCAGCAGAATGGGGTCTATTTACAACTGGGGGAGCACACAGGAGGTCTATATCCAAGTGGGGGAGAACACAGGGGGGGCTATAGACTACTGGGGGAGCACACAGGGGGTCTATATACTACTGGGGGAACATACAGGGGGTCTATATACTACTGGTGAGGCACACAGGGGGTCTATATACTACTGGGGGCAGCACACAGGGGGTCTATATATAACTGGGAGAGCACACAGGGGTCTGTATACTACTGGGAGCAGAACACAAGGGTCTATATACTACTGGGGGAGCACACAGGGGGTCTATATACTACTGGGGGAGCACACAAGGGGTCTATATACTGCTGGAGGAGCACACAGGAGTCTATATACTACTGGGAGAGCACACAGGGGTCTATATACTACTGGTGGGGCACACCGGGGGTCTATATACTACTGTTGGAACATACAGGGGGTCTCTATACTACTGGTGAGACACACAGGGGGTCTATATACTGCTGGGGGAAGCACACACGGGGTCTATATATAACTGGGGGAGCACACAGGGGTCTGTTTACTACTGGGGGCAGCACACAAGGGGAGCACACAGGAGGTCTATATCCAAGTGGGGGAGCACACAGGGGGGCTAAATACCACTGAGGGAGCACACAGGGGGGCTATATACTAGTGGGGGAGCACACAGGGGGTATATACAACTGGGGGCAGCACACAGTGGGTATGTACCACTGGGGGCAGCACACAGGGGGTCTATATACAACTGGGAAAGCACTCAGGAGATCTATATACTTCTGGGGGAGCACACGGGGGGCTATACACTACTGGGGGAAGCACACAAGGGGTATATACTACTGGGGGCAGGACACAAGGGGTATATACTATTGGGGCAGCACACAAGGGGTATTTACTACTGGCGGTAGCGCACAAGGGGTGTATACTACTGGGGGCAGCACACAGCGGTCTATTGTGGAGCGCATGTAGAGGGGGGGGGGCCCAGACATAACTTCGCTTGGGGCCCCAGAAATGCCAAGACCGCCCCTGGTACTCAGTAGGGGGGCAGAGATGCCTTTGGTAGTGGAGCAGGTAAAAAAAAAAAAAAAAAAAAAAAAACACTGGAAAACAAATCTAATGTTAGAAAAAAAAAATCACAGCTCCAAAAAAAATCTTCGGTAAAAATTCCAAAAGCATATTAAAAATTGCAAGTACAAGTAAAAACACGCCAACGCGTTTGAGGGTCAAACCCCATCTTCATGGCAGTTCATGAATATGGGGCTTGACCCTGAAATGCGTCAGCTTGTTGTCTTTACTTGTGCTTGCAATATTTTATATGCTTTTGGAATAAAGTGTTTTGGGAATTTTTACGCAAGATTTTTTGTAGCTGTGACTTTTTTTCTTCTAACATTGGATTTGTATACTTGAGTTGGTCACTAACAGTATGGTTGTACTGGTAGTAGTGTTGCAGTAATATTTGCTCTTGTATACTGGTATTACTGGTCTCCGTATACTGGGTTTTGTCAGAAACCACTTGTTGGTAATATGTTATGGTGGTGAGGTCTGCATTACCATGTGTAATAATTAGAGATGAGCGAATAGTGAAATATTCAATTCTAATAACTCCCGATGTTCGACTATGTTCGAATATCGAATCCCATTATAGTCTATGGGAGAAAAATCCTTGGGACTTGGAAATCAAGATTCGACCACTAGGAGGTCACCAAGTGCCCAATTAAACCTCAGGAAATGATGCCAACACCTCTGGAATGCATATGGGACAGCAGGGGAAGCATGCCTGGGTACATGAATGTAAAGTACAAGTGTACCTTTTCATCTAGCGGTACTTGCCTACGTATTAGGTGGTGTGTAATATTAGCGTATGTTTGTTACTTGTTTATTCCATACACTTGCGAAATACAATTTGTTTGCAGAGTTATATATTGCCCAGCCAGTGATGTGAACTGCACACATGAAAATATTGCAGATATATATCCGCTTTCAGTATTAGGCCATTATCACAGACTATCAACTATAGACTCCAAACACAATATAACCGCTTTGTATAATAGAAAAAATACTTGGACAACTTATTTCTTATACAGCCGTATACTGGATATAGAATTGTTTTTACAACAATAGAAATAAATGGCTGGTCAGTGCTTTCCCTGGACGCACACTGCGCAAATCTCTAGAGGCAAGATAACAACTATATTATCCCACACTCTGTATACATCCGTATACCGGATAAAGAATTGCTTTTACAGTAGAAATAAAGGCCTGTTCAACGTCTTCCCTGGACGCACACTGCGCAAATCAGTAGAATCGAGATAACAGCTATATTATCCCACACACTGTATACAGCTGTACTAGATATAGTTTTTTTTTTTTTTTTTACAACAATAGAAATAAAGGGCTGGTTGGCGCCTTTACTGTACGCAGACTGCGCAAATTTGTGGTAGCAAGATAAAAGGTATTATCCCACAATTACAGTATACAGCCGTATACACACTGCCTGTCTCACAACAGCTTATACAGTGTATACACTTCCTGTCTCACAAATGCTTATACAGTGTGTGTATACACTGCCTGTCTCACAACAGCTTGTAAATGTCTGTTTTTATATAGTTTTAGCCCTAACAAGGGCTTTTGGGGGTCCCTTCCTACCTAATCACCTAAAACCTTTGTCTCCCTGCTTTACAGACTAGTTCCAACCAGCAAGCGACACAAATCTGAAATCACTATTCTTTTATTCAGGAGGACACATCGTTTAGCCAGCCAATCACAGTTAGAGTTTTTTTTAAGTCCTGCCTACTCCTAGTGCCTGTCCTTACCTCCTGCATGTTTATTGGCTGGAAAAAAGCGCCAGGGGATGTGGGAGGGTGACTTAAATTTTTACTGCGTTTTAGCACGAATATTCGACTGCAGTCGAATACCTCCAATAGCGTACTATTTGATCGAATAGCTGTTCGATCGAATAGTATTCGCTTATCTCTAGTAATAATTTGCTCCTTATATCCTGGTGGAGATCTTTTTCTGTAATGTGAAACTGCATACAGTGAAGAAGCTGCAGTGCTTACGCTGCTTCTGAATAAATAGGTTCCATTGTAGCTCATGCTCAAGAGACAGGAGAAGTGTCAGGAGAAAAAAAGTATTACTGGCTAGAAATTTAGGGAAAGGCATAGATTTAGATGGGAGGAATATATACTGCATGAGGTCACCCTCTGCTGCCTATACCCTTGGAAGCGTTGCCACATATTATCTAGGAGAAAGCTTAAAGCGTAACTGTCATTTCAGGGTCATTTTTCTGAAAACATTAAATATCAACAGTTCAAGCCATTTTTAGAAACTCTGTAATAGGTTTTATGTACAAAAGAGTTTCCTTCTGTACTGAAAAAGCAATCTCCCAGCCTCCCCCCTCACATCAGATGAAGCAGGATTTCTGTGTCCTTTGGAGTGGCTATGGAGAGGGGAGGGGCTGTTAGGAGTGACTGAGCACGGAGGAGTTCTGCACAACACCCTGCAATCTTCTCTCAATAAGTTCATAGATAAGCACTGACCTTTCTGACACTTGAATTTAGCGTTTTAGGTGCCCAGAGAGTCTACAAACAGCTGACCTTCATGTCACCTCTTCCTGCTCCCTCATCTCCCTCAGCCCCTCCCCCCTTCATAGGCTTACAATGGAGAGAGCAGAGCTGTCTTTACTGGCTTCTCTGTAATGAAGACGTGTTTGCCTGATAATGCACAGATAAGAAGTCGGGGGGGGGGGGGGGCTGGGAGATTGCTTCTTGAGTACAGAAGGAGGCTTTTTTGGCTGATGAAACCTATTACAGTTTCTTAAAATCGCTTATACTACTGATTTCTGCAATAAAAAAAAAATATGACAGTTACGCTTTAAGGGTGCCTTCACACGCAATGGATCTGTAGTGGATTTCACGCTGCGAATTTGCAGCGAAATCCGCTGCGAATCCCTGCCCTGTACACTCTATGAGCAGACAATAGACATCCCGCTGTATGTCAGCAGCCCGCTCTGTTAACCCCCCTGCCGACGGAGCGTATACTTCACCTGCACCCCGCTCCGGCTTGCTTTGGGGCTTTGGGGCTGCTGACATACTCACAGAGGGATGTCTATCCTGCTGCGAGTTTGTCTGCCCATAGAGTGTACAGGGGAGAGATCCGCAGCCGATCTCGCTGCGGATCAGTTAGGTGTAAAGGCAACCTTAGACTTCAGTTGATAACCTCTGTGGAGACTAATGTTCTTTGAATGAAAAGCAGCATCTACAAGTCTGTCACAGTAGCCTGGCTTCTTCTTCCCTGTCTGCTCTCTCTAGCACTCAATTACCATGAGAAAACTGTTTCCCTATGCACCTAAGAGAATAATGCAATCCATGCCTGTAGCAGCTCACTTGTGAAGAGTCCCGGGGCTTGTGGAGTAGAAGTCGCACATATTAAATAGGTTAAGATAACGTCCCTGCTTAGGGCTGGGCGGTATACCGCAAAAATACCGATACCGTCTCTGGCGTCGGTTAACCGACCTCAACTCTGCCAGGACGGTATCTGCGGTATTTCCCCCCTCCCTCCTCCTCCTCACCGGCGGCCGCATGCTCTGCTCCACTCCGTTTAATCTTCCTGAGGAGGAAGGCTG